>NC_083100.1:62011636-62019136 GCF_949774975.1 Lagenorhynchus albirostris | reverse complement strand
CAAATACCATCACATTGGGGATTAGGGCTTCAGCATTTGAATTGGGGGGGACACAAACATTTAGTCCATAGCAGTGACTTTTTGTCTCGGAGCAAAAGATTTCACCATAGAAAAATGGCATTATTTCTCTAAGCAAAAGCAAGCATTTTACAGAACATGTTCTGTTTATTAATGCTTTTTTTTCTCACTCATAATTTTTGTAAAGTATGTTCACTTTCACAAATTAGAGTCCCCTCCTTTCATCCATCTTTACCTGGAAATGTATTTTTAGGCAGCTAATTGAGACTTTTTCATCTACAGGAGCTATTTTGCAAATGTTAGAGGCCTGAGTGACAATGGCTTTATTACGAGCCCATGAAACTATGACTTTTGTCTGATTTTTTCTGTAATCCTTTTAAAAAAAAATGTTTGGCTCATACCCATTATCTTTCCCTGCCACCCTGTGAGCACAGGGTCCCTGCAGCTCAGAGCCCTTCTCCAGGCAGAGTGACCGTGTGCTGGGCCCAGCTGCCCCCCAAGATGCAGTTCTGTGGACAGGGCTGACCACGCCACCTGGAGGCCATTTAGGAACAATTGCTTTTAGCTCCCAGATGGGGTGGTTCAAGTCCTGGCCATACTGTCACCTGGAGCCTCCTTTTTGAAGACAAAATTCTAGACCTTTCCTTAACCCTTCTCCTCCTTTTCCGCTCAGGGGCATTTAGCCCCAGTATTAACCCCACTTCTCAAAACTCTGCTCTCTGTTCTCTCCCTACCTCCCCGTCGGCCCCTCCTGTGGCTCCTCTTCCGTGCCCTGCACCCGCACTCAGTGGACAGATTGTGTGAGATTCTGCCCTTGCCCCCTCTCCCCCACACCCACCTCTGCCTTGGGAACCACAGCAGGGTCACAGGTAAACATGCCTCTCTACAGATTGTTCTGCAGTCAGTTCTCCAGCGCAGCCTCTTTCTTGAGCTCCAGTTCCACCTTCTTGTCACTTATCCTTCAACTCGGCAGGTCCCCAAAAGGACTCGGAGTCTCTCCCCAGAACCGCGCCTTCTCCAGGGCTCTCCATTTTGGTCGACTGTCTCTTAGCTCTCCAGGCTCAAAACTTTAGCTGTTTTTTAATTCTTCTGTTTCTTTTCATTCTACAGCCTATGTTTTACCCCAAATTTGTTGATTCTGCTACTATTAATCTTCTCCCAGATAGCCCTCTCTCTCTTCCTGAGACTTCTGCCTTAGTACAAGCCCTCATAATTCTAACCCAAATCCACAGTAGCCTTCTGGTTCATCTTCCTAATTAGAGTCACCTCCTTTCATCCATCTTTGCATGCTCCTACCAGGTGAATCTTCCTAAACGGACCATTAGGTTACTATTAGGTTTGGAAACGTCCATAGCTTCCCACTGGCTAATAATAATAATAATTTATTGGGAGCTTGCTGTGAACCAGGAATAGATCTAGGAAGTTTACATGTATTTGCATGTTTATCTTAATCCATAGAACAAGCCCATAGAGAAGGTATTCTTATTATCCATATTCTACAGAAGAAGGAACTGAGGCACAGAGAGGTTAAGTGACTTGCCTTTAGAATAAGGTTTACACGACTAGTGGGGTTTTCAAGGCCTCCAGGATTTAGATCCAGCTCTACCATTCAACATTCTGCCAGTGTTTAGTATCTGTTCTATGTTGGTGACTTAATAGAGCTCATATCCTGTGGAGTGAAACAATAGTAAGTAAACGGATATATAAATAGTATCTATAATAATGCTGTAGAGGAAATAAACAGAATTATATGAGAGAGAATAATAAGGAAAACTACATGGGGTAGTTTTAACTCATGTCTACTGGTGTTTCTCAAAGTGGAGGTGGAGGTGGAGTTGAGTGAGAAATAACTGCTTTAGAATTACTTGAGGGTTCTTGCTAAAAATACAGATTTCTCCACCCATCAACTCAGAAATGCTGGGAGTGGGCCCAGAATCTTCATTATAAATATGTTGTGGGTCTCCTGAAATTCTCCCAACCTTTGTTCCCATCCTGAGTCCTCCATTTTCTAGTCTCTCCCTCTGCTCCCTCTGCCCGGCATGCCTTCTGCCCATCTCCGTGTCTCTAGCTCCAGCTTCCTCTTTAACGCCAAGTCAAAGCCACCCCTGGATCCTCTGGGCTGGATAGACTGTTTCCCTCCTTCTGGGACATTTGTCACTTTCTATTTTGCAGTGTAGTTACTTGTATTCAAGTATTCCAGTAACTATAAGTAATTATATAACTCTATTCAAGTAAATATACTATACAGTGTATCATGTGTAGTGTATACTTATTGCTGTCTAGTGACTTGTGTTCAAGTCGTATCCTTTCACATACTGAACAGTATGCCCCCTTAGGTCAGGGCTGAATTTGATTTATTTTAGAGTCTCTCATTGACTTGCTCAGAGTAGGTGTCAATATGCATTTTGTGGAATATCTGGCTAAGCTTAAGCCTAGCTCTCTTTGGACTTTGTCCTACCACTTGACCGTGTTCTAAATGTTCCGATCATAGCACGCCAACCTTGTACTAAGACTGGACAACCAGTTCTGTACTCAGCTTCACCTCCCAAAGTGAGGGAAACACTGAGGAGTGATGAGTGAGAATGTAGCAATTTCCAGCCAACTACTGTGGGTGCGTCCTGACAGTTTGTTTTAGAAAGGGTCCCAGTACAGTATAGTTGATGAGGGTTCCCTATGACCTATGTATTCAACAAACATCTTAGATAGAGTGGAAGGAGGCTTCCCAAGCACTTGGCTCTGAAAAAAAAAAAAAGTCCATTGTGATCACACCTGTTAGAATTGAGGAAGACACTGTTGCTTCTTTGTTCTTGCCAATAACTTTGGCTGTTCTTAAGGAACCTCCAAGTGACATCTCCTTCAGTCCACCTGCCATGCAGCCACCAGAGTAACTTGTTAGAACATAAGTCAGATCATGTCCTGCCTGCTCAAATCCCACCAACAGCTTTCTATCTGTCTAAGTAAAAGCCAGGTCCTTACCTTACAAGGCTGATGAAGACCTACATGATCTTCTTTCCCCACCCCATATCTCTCTGACCCCAACTCCTACTTCTCTGCCTTGCTTATTCCACTGAAGCTGCCCTGGCTTCTTGCTATTCCCTGGGTAAGTCAGGCAAACTCCTGCCTCAGGGCCTTTTCACTTCCTATACCCTCTATCTGGAATGGCTCCCACCCCCACCACCTGGCTAAGAGTTTTACTCTTTCACCTCTTTCCTCTCATTTCTCAAATGCATCCTGCTCAATGATACTTCTCTGGCCATGCATTTTAGGATTGCAGTTCCCCTACCTACCACCACTCTTTCTATTCACCTTCCCTACTTAATTGTCTCCTAGCAGTTGATCACTACCCATCATCTATTTATTATATTTGTTTATTTTGTTGATTCTCTCTCTCCCCCTACTAGAATGTAAGCTTCACTAAGGCATGGTTTTAGCCTTTTTTTGATCATTGCTGTATCCTCAGCACCTAGAACAGTGCCCAACACTTAGTAGATGCTCATCAAATATTAGTTGAATCAATGAGTCATAGTGGGGTAAACAAAAAGATTTAAATCCTGGCTCCCAGCTTAACTTACTTAACCTTTCAATGACTCAGTTTTCCTATCTGTAAAGTGGAAATAGTAATAGTTACTGTCTCATGGAGTTATGGCACCTGGCTTTGTGTCCAGCATCTAGTATTTACTCAGAAAATGTTCTCTATGATAGAAGAGGTTTTACTGGTTACTAAAAGGGTATGTAGTGGTGATATTCCACTCTTTTCTCACGAGTGGATTTTTCCCAGATGTGATAATAAACAGTGTGTTTTGTGCTTTCTGTTGGCTGGGACTACCACATAACTCTGAAAGGTGCGTACTCATTATTTCTGTTTAATGGACGAGGAAGCAGAGGCACAGAAGGTTAAGCAATTCTCCCCTTGCCAACAAAGCTAGTAAATGTAAAAGCTGAGATTTGAACCCAGGGCTGGAGGCCACAGTCTTCACCTTATTTTTCACTGCTTCTCAGTGTGTGTGTGAGTGAAGCTGTTGGAAAAAAGAAAAAGAGTGGCTGTCAGTTGCTTTATTTCCTCCACAGCAGCATGAGACGTTGAAAGATAGATGGTGCTGGGTGTTCTTCTCACCTCCTCAATGGAAGGTGCTTTCGCTCCAGTCAAATCTTGTCAGGGTCCAGCAGTTCCCTCTCCAGTGCCCATAGCTCACTCTGCAGCACCTTCGATTAATCCTTCTCACCTGGAAGCAGGGCCGGGGCTGTCTGTGGTTGTCACAGTGGAAGGGGGGCTGGCACAGAGTGAGCCAGGGCGCAGGATCCTGATATTTGCAGGACAGCCCTGCACAGTGAAGGGCTTTCTTGTTGAAAATGCCCAACCTGCCTCCATTAATTTTTTTTTTCTTGAATGTCTTTTCCGCAATCCCCACTAATTCAAGGCATATACTTTCTTCAAGGGTCAGCTTAAGTTTTTGCTTTGGGACTCCAAGATTCAGCCCTTTCTGTTTAACTGCACTCATCCTCTTCTTTGGTTTCATAAATATTTGTTAAGTGACAGCTAATGCAAGTGCAGAGGGGACTCATATGAATTAGACAGTCCCTGTCTATAAGGTGCCCAGGGCCTGTTTGGGTGTTGAGGTTTATCCACAGAGCAACACCACAGGACAGCTCCTCATATATGAGCACCATAGAGTTTCAGAGGAGGAGGTGCTGCCTATTTGTGGAGGGGTTAGGGAACATGAACTGGCTCTTGAAGGGCTGGCAGGATTCTTGATGAATGGATATGGTGGAATGAGCACTCCTGGGGGTAGAAATCGCCTGGACAAAATGACAGAGGTGTGGACGTCCAAGGATGGTTCAGGAAATGGCAAGGGGTTAGGTTGAAGTTCATTATAAGCTTGACACAAGGAAACGAAAGGAGTTTTGACACAGGAATGGAAGCTGCATTTAGGTTGCTTAAATATTTGAAGAATTTGGTCTTTATTTAATTTAGCAATAGGGAGCCATCAGAGGTTATTTGTTTAAGCGAGATTGTGGCATGAGTGAATTGATGGCTTTGGATGTTGTATCTGGTTGTGAGGTCCATTAGGAGTTGTAATAGAAGGAGACTAGAGGGAGGGAGACAAGAAAGCTTTTGTAGCCATCCCCTGTGAGATGCATAGAGGTGGCAGCAGCGGGGGTGAAAATGGAGGCACAGGAATGAGCAAAGAATGGACATGGCTTAGTGGCTGACTAATGTGAGAGTGAGGCAGTAGCTTGGGCTACCAGGAAAACGATGGGACCCCTGATGGACACTGCGCATTGAGTAGTGGCTTTGAGGAACCACAGGTGGTTGTTTTAGTTTTATACATGCTATGTCTGAGGATTAGGGGGTGCATGTAAGTGGAGATGTGTGGCCAGCAGTTAGTAATCCTGGACTGGGGCCAGAGGAATCGAAGGAAATAGGGCTGGAAAGATGGCGCCACGTGCCAAGGCATGATGGTTAAAACCTTCAGTGTAGATGAGCCATTTGGGAGACAAGTGGAGGACTGAAGGCAGGACTTCAGTTTAAATGTCCACGTTAATGAGAGTATGGAGAGGCAGAATTGGAACCAGGAAAGTAAGATGTAAAGGAAACAAAGGGAGGGGAGTGTTTTAGAAAGGTAAAGGCAGTGAGCAATGGCTGATGCCCTGGAGGGTGAGGATGAGGATTAAGTGTCTTGAATTTCATGACTGATAGAAGCCTTTGAAATAGCAATTCCGTAAGGAGATTGGGCTAGAAACCAGATCAGTCAGCCTTGTGAAACAAACAAACAAAGCGATTCATCTTTATGTGAGTGTATATGAGTGTGTGTGTGTTTGTATCTGCAATGATATTTACAATTAAGAGTGGTTATGTTTGGATGGTGGAATTTTATGAGTATTAATATTTTTATTCTTTTGTCTGTATTTTCTTTAGTGTTTTATGAAACTAGAACAGTTTTTTTTTTGTTGTTCTTTTTTTTTGTGGTACGCGGGCCTCTCACTGTTGTGGCCTCTCCCGTTGCGGAGCACACGCTCTGGATGCGCAGGCTCAGTGGCCATGGCTCACGGGCCCAGCCGCTCCGCGGCATGTGGGATCTTCCCGGACCGGGGCACGAACCCATGTCCCCTGCATTGGCAGGCGGACTCTCAACCACTGCGCCACCAGGGAAGCCCTAGAACTGTTTTTAAAATTGAGAAGACCTCATTGCTTTTTAAAATTCTGATTTTTAATCCTATGTTAAATAAACATTTACTGAGCACTTATTATACATTGGGTATTTGCCGATGAGGCAGAGAAAATTATTAAGGCATGGCCTCCTCTAGGAGTCACTGGTGGAGAAGACCAACATGGGAACAATAAATGTCAGGCAATGTGATAACTCCTAGAAAAGAGTACATAATACAGTGAGACCATTAAGAAAGGGCACCTCTACTGGGAAAAGTAGGAAAGGCCTTCCAGAACAGATGACATCTGTGCTGTCCTTGAGTGGGTTCTGTCTAACCATGTGCAGATAGGTTGTTTGTGAAGAAGTCAATTCCTACAAATGGGCCTAGTCTCTTTCTTACCAGCCTTGGCCGTTATATCATGTACTTGCTTATACGTTAGTTTGGAATTATTCTCTAATTTGTTCATGCTTATGTACTACGTGTTTTCTTATTTTGTGTGTCTCTGCATGTTTATTATATTTAATATTTGTACTAATTTCCTCTGAAATTAGTACAAATACAAATTTGTACTAAATTTATACTAAATTTGTACTAAATTAGTACAAATTTTCCTCACTGTTCGCTCTTCTGATTTCTTTTTAAAAGCTGTTCTCTAGCTTTGAAAGCATTGTTCTATGATTTGTGATTCGTATAGAACATACTATAACATATAGACAAAATATTCTGAGTAACATACTCAAAAATGGATATCTTCATCATGAATATTCTTACAAGTGTAAAATGTTGCTGGACAAGTTTCTATTTAAATCATACTTCCTAGGCATGACTGACCGCAGGAGTTCATGGGGTACGAGCTTCAGATTGCTTTATTTTCAGCAAGGTAAGGCTGCACCTCCACTATGGAATAACACAGGGTATTCAGCAGTGGTACAGGCTCGGCTTCTTTGGGGTTGTTAGGAACTAAAGCTAGCCTGTGAGGGACTCAGATTGGCTCTTGAGAAGGGGGTCTTCTTAGAAGAATGCAATAGGAAATTTCATGGATGTTTAAGGACAGACATCAAAGCTCAGCCGGCCTCAGAGGGCCTGGATGCAGGATTCATAGGGAACCCACTCACCTGTCCTCTGTCAAGCATGGTCCTTTGGTTTTTTACTTCTCTGCTTTCCTGTTCTTCTCAAGATGGACTTCTGCAGCCTCACATGGTTTTTGCTTTTACATGATTTCAGCATGCATCTGGGCCAAAATAATCTCCTGTCTAGAGACCTCTTATTTGTTAAAAAAAAAAAAAATTATCTTTTAAAATAAAATAATGTATGTCCCAGCAAAATATGACT
>NC_083100.1:56919418-57096918 GCF_949774975.1 Lagenorhynchus albirostris | reverse complement strand
AGTTCCCCAGGGCTGGTCTTTGTGGTTTGGCTCATGAAGGACAGGAGACAAGAGTGAGTGGTGACATGGAGAGGAGAAGAACCCTCTGATGGCCAGCAGGAAGGTATAGTGTCCCTTCTGGGCTGAGGACAGACATTTTAGGGACATATTCCATTGTGGTATTTAAGGAAAAATGAGAGAGTGCATCGTACCGCCTTCTCCCTCACTCCATCACTCCTGTTCTTTGCCATCTACTGTTCCTAAGGCAAGAAGCATGAGCCATTCCACCTAAACTAGGTAGGCAGCCTGGTTACATGTGTGCATTATTTAATGTATGAAGTTATCCTACCCATTGCAAATTTTAAAGTTAGCAAACGCAGTTCTTGATCCTCTTTGTACAATGTACTGAAACGGCCTCAATTTAGCCTACTTCAGGAAAATCCACTGGAGGTCCAGGAAGAAAAGCCCAAATTACAGTGCATCCAAATCGAATTCTGACTAGTTCACAAAAGTACCATTGCCTGAAATGATGCTCAAACTGAATAATCATATCACACTCCACCCTGCAAATGTCATTTTTAAAAGAAAGGCAAATATTCATCTATGATAAAGATGTAATTAAGGATATCAGTCAGTGTATTTTACCCAATATCCTCTTCATGAGACGTCTTTTAGGTCTCAGCACAAAGAATAGCTGTGTGGGGAAATTGGTTTTGCTTTTTCTTATAGGTATCATGAATTACATAGCTTATCAAATTTTTTCTCTTCTCACTAGCAGCAGGAAAGCTCAAAGTCAGATTGGAAATACTAAATATTGTCTCTAGGAAGTATTTAGGTATTTGTAATAAGCACTTTGGAATTAGCCTCATTCCTGGTTCCATTTTATTTCCAACAATTTCTCTTTCTCACAGAGAGTAACTTTTAAAATTTACTTCTAATGTATGTTACCTGGATATATTTAGGTACCAAAGAAGCTACCTTAAATCCTTTATGGAACAAGATGGCAGAACAGGGAGAGAGAGAGGCTAATAAAGAAAGAAATAGTATGGATAGAGGAAGTGACATCTCCTTCCTGGAGGGTTCTATAAACAAGACAATCTTCATGACCCCAGTGGCTTTAGCCAGACAAACTAGAGCCAGGCTAATAGGCCAATGCTGTTCAGGTCACGTACCAGCAACTCTTACTCTGTTCCTAGTGGTTCAGCAGTTTCTAGTTATTGATTTCCCAAATGACAAGATCAGTTGTGGGACCTGTTCTCATTCACAAAACTGTCCATGGAAACAGGCAAAGCCACATGACCAGAAATAACAAAGAGCTAACATTGGTGGACAAAAAGGTAGGGAGTTGATGCTAAGGGATGAAAATTGGAAAAGACTGAAAATTGTTTTCAAAAACTGTCATCATCAAATGAACAGTACTTGTAGATGCTATATTGCTGATAACAATCACAAGAACACTGGGATTAGATAATTGGGAAAATATCAGGGTGATTATAACTTTGAGGGAAGTTATCTTATTATTTGTGCTCTTTGATATATGACATAATATAATTATAGGCAGGGGCTACACTTCACCAAAATCATCAACTGGTTTAGTCAAGTTAGTCACTCATCAATCAGTACACATTTATTGAGCATTTGTATATGCCAGACTGTGTTAGGAAATAAGGACATAAGATGGATAAATGAATGAGATATTATCCCTACCTTCAGGGCCCTTACATTCTAGCAGGAAACAGACACATTAATAATGACAATATACTGTCTCTACAGAGTATAAATCAAGTGCGAGAAAAGCACGATAGAGGAGTGGGTTCATTCTATCCTAGGCTTCGGGGAAGGGAGAATCAGAGAAAGCTTCACAGAGGAGTTGAAATTAACTTGGACCTTAGAAATAAGGAGTCCTCAAGCATCAAACCAAGAAGGAGAAGATCAGGGAGAGGGATGAGCTGGAGCAGAGGCCTAGAGGCATCCAGGACCCAGAGGGTTCAAGGATAGCCTGGCGTTTGGGGTGACTGAAGCTTAAGTAGGGATTGGGAAGCACTTTACATGCCTGTGCCATGTGTGTGATTTGGCCTTTATCCTGTGCATGGTGAGGAGGCACTGGAGAATCTTAAGCAGAGAAATGACATAATTAGAATTAAAAATTTTAAAGATAACTGATAGTGATACAGGGAATGAATAGTTGGAAATAAAATGTTATGGGATCAGATGTCGTTTATGACCATCTCAGTTCCAGGAATACGAAATTTGGAGTTATCAGAATGTGGGTATACGCTATAGCTAAAACCATGGGGATGATTGAGTTCACCAGTAAAAAAAAGTATAAAGAAGCAAGAAAAGGGCCAACAGCAGTGTCGACCACTAATAGTGGGTGGGGCAGAGGAAGGCCGGCCATTGAAGGGGACTGAGAAAGGAGGCCAGAACTAGCAGTGATCTTGAATAAGGAAAGTGAATTTGCCGAAGGACCAGTTGGGGGTGGAGTGCCTGGTGTCAACAGTGCCTAGTGGAGTGGGGCAGTAGAGAAAGGCCATTGAGCTGGACATTAGCTGAACATCTGTGACTTTTGAAAGGGTAGTTGCAGTAAATGCTGGAGATAGAAGCCAGACTCTGGAGTTAAAGTGGAGGCATCAGGAATAGACTTTTCTTTTTCAGCTACTTGGCTGGGAAGAGGAAGGAATGAGGTAAGTGTAAGAGAGGTGGGATGTAGGAAAGATTCTTTGGGGATGTCAAAAGCCTGAGTCTCTGGGCTAATAGGAAACTGCTAGTGAAGAAGAGATGCTGGAGGGGAAGAGAGAGTGAGGAGAGAATTGGAAAGAGAAAAACAGGTGATAGGAAGTCTTCAGATGGAGGCTGGGAGATGTAATCAGATGAAAGGATCAGCTCTGGAAATCCATCAGGTCACCGGGGGAAAAAAGACCAGTCTAGCAAGTTACTTGACACAGCATGCCTGCATTTTAAAATGTTTCAGGCTGTTCTGTTGGACTTTTGAAGACAAAGCCATGGTGACCTATTTAGAAGCCAGCCACTAGAAATAGTGGCTTAAGATACTGTGGGTTTTTTGTATGTTTTTTTTTTTTTTTTTTTTGTGGTACACGGGCCTCTCACTGCTGTGGCCTCTCCCATTGCGGAGCACAGGCTCTGGACGCACAGGCTCAGCGGCCATGGCTCACGGGCCCAGCCGCTCCGCGGCACGTGGGATCTTCCCAGACCGGGGCACGAACCCGTGTCCCCTGCATCGGCAGGCGGACTCTCAACCACTGCGCCACCAGGGAAGCCCTTGTATGTTTTTTGTGGGGTTTTTTTTGCGGTACGTGGGCCTCTCACAGTTGCGGCCTCTCCCGTTGCAGAGCACAGGCTCCGGACGCACAGGCTCAGCGGCGATGGCTCACAGGCCCAGCTGCTCCGCAGCATGTGGGATCTTCCTGGACCGGGGCACGAACCCATGTCCCCTGCATCGGCAGGCAGACTCTCAACCACTGCGCCACCAGGGAAGCTCAGCACATTGTTTTTTAATACTAATGAATACCTAAATAAAATATCCCATGAATGAATACTTGCTATTTGTGGGGTGGAAAAATAAAGGCTTGCCAGCAATGAAACAGAAAGGACGCTGGGGCTCCCAGACACACACTCCCAGATCTCATGCCTTTGGATCCTAACCAACACAGGTATTATGTCCTCTGTGTTTATGGACAAGGGACTCAAGCTGGAACTAGAAACAATTCCAAGTTGTTCCCATCTCCATCCAATATGGCACCTCCTCTTGGAACAAAATGACCACCTGAACCATAAAAAGTGCAGACAAGCACTTTTATACAACTTGATATTGTGAATACTTCTGTCCATAATTATTCACAATGCAGGGCACCTAGGACAACGGCTATCCTCAGTTGTAATTCACAGTTCCAAAACAGGCATCTGGTGTGATACTAAATGAAGTAAGTCAGAGAAAGACAAATATCATATGATATCGCTTATATGCAGAATCTAAAAAAATGATACAAATAAACTTATTTACAAACAGACTCGCAAACTTAGAGAATGAATTTATGGTTACCGGGGGGAAGGATGGGGGGAGGGATAGATTGGGAGTCTGGGATTGACATGTATGCACTGCTATATTTAAAATAGATAACCAACAAGGACTTACTGTATAGCACAGGGAACTCTGCTCAATATTCTGTAATAACCTAAATGGGAAAAGAATTTGAAAAAGAATTAAAAAATAAAAAACAAAAACAAAACAGGCAGCTGGTCTTTTTCCAAAAACTGTTTGCTACTTTTTAATCTTATCACTGACACCTACTAGGAAATAGCATAAATCCCACATATTTCTTCTTCCAGTTTGCAAATGTTCTTTTGGCTTCTTAAGATTATTTGGCTTCTCTATGGTTAACAGTTTGAGTTAAATTAAAAGCTAATGGAATCAGGAATCAATTCCCAATTTATCTTATGATGGAATAAATACTTTAATAGGCTCAGTTTTTACCAAGAATGTGATAACAACTTTTAAAATTAAGTATAAGAATTTAGGAAATAAAAGGACTCTTTCCTGGCTATAAGGCACAAAGCTATGTTTAAAAATATATTAAGCTGGGGCTTCCCTGGTGGTGCAGTGGTTGAGAGTCCGCCTGCTGATCCAGGGGAGACGGGTTCGTGCCCCGGTCCGGGAAGATCCCACATGCCGCGGAGCGGCTAGGCCCGTGAGCCATGGCCAAAATATATTAAGCTGATTCTTGGAAAGCCAGGGTTGACTACATATAGTCTACCCATAAGCAAAGAGGTACATTTATTTGACTACACCATTTCCTTATGCAACTATAAGAACAAAATCTCTATGTCTTGTGTATTTTTAGGTAAACCAACATGTACGATACACAACAGTGCTATGTGACTGGGGAAAGTGTGTTAAGAGATTGCAGAGACCTGGCTGCCTGACTCCAAATACAGCATTTGAACTGCGATTTGAAGGGTTGGTAGGATTTCAATAAGACAAGAATTGAAGGAAGAAATGCCAGGAAGAATGGCAGAGGCAACACCAACAACAGAAAATTGAAATGTGCATGTTTTTAGTAATCCCACCAAAAAGTGTTCTTCTCTCATCTGCTAAACTCTAAAATAATGGAAATGAAACAGTCCATACTCTCAAAGTTCTCATGGGACATGGAAAGAGCAGCATCAGCAACCCCACAATAGTGTGTCCGTGTTTTCTGCCTTTAGGACACTTTGAGCAACCAGAGGAGAGAAGCTGGAGTTTTAGCTCAGTTAGAGGTTTGCATGTTGAGAGAGTAGGAAAAGGGCCATCCCAGCAGAAGGAGCAGCACATGCAAAGACACACAAACCATTCTTCCTGTTGTTTCTTTTTCTAATTATGTAAGTATGAGAAGAAGAATAATAACATCTAACTCTTTACACTCAACTATTTGTCAGGTACAGATATTGAAACCTCATTGAATCTTTAGATATCCTTCGGATGAAGGAACCATCTCCATTTAACAGATGAGGAAATTGAGATACAGGGGGTTAAGTATCTTGCCCAAGGTCACAGAGCCACAAGGGAGGATTTCAACGCAGGGTGTCTGGCTCCAGAGCCCACATCCTCAACTGCAGTGTCACCACAGATAGCCCATGTGGTGAGGTCAAGGAAATGTGGGAGATTTACTCTTACCAATTCTATAGTCGGAACAGCTATATTTTTCAAGCCCTAAAAGTTATCCAGCAGGCAGCCAGTTTCAAACATGCATTGAGCCCTCAGAACATTCTACTTGAGACACTTCCACCTGTGTCCCTGGGGCTCTTATAGTTTAGGCTGGAAATTGTGATGGACTGCTATCATGTTTTCTGCTCCAAACCTCCCTTGTCTTGAGAACTTGTCTCCCCACCCCCTTTCTTTTCAACCATGTGATCCCAGTGGGGGCTGCCATGATCTTACATGAGATGTTTAGCTACCACTGATGGATCTAGAGGTGTGCCTATCTGGTCTTGACTGAACTAAAACTGAGAAGTGGGAGTTGGCCAATCTAGTGCCCGGAGCCGTGAGATACAAGACTTGGCATCATCGGCCATGTGTTCTCAGCCACGTGATCTACAGCGGTTGAGGGCAAAACCAACAGGCAGAAAGAAACACAGCTGAGAGTTGGAGAGAGCAGGAATTCTGAGGGCATTTGAATGTCCAGATCCTATTTTCCCTAAGGTCTAGCCACGTATCCCCCCGACCTGAATTTAGGTCATATAAGATAAAACTGTAGCCTTCCAAAACACTCACCTCTTTCTTAAACCAGCTGGAATTCTGCCACTTGCAATCAAAAAGGTCCTGAATAACACAAGCATAAAGAATTAATTTCCATAAAAATACTCAGAAACTCTTTATAAACAACCTGCAAGCAAGGGCTGCTGTATCACTATGTAAAATATCATTGACATATACATAGTGGAAAAAGTTTGACCAAGGGACACTTTCTTAAAGGTAGAGATTGGCAACAGATACCTTAGTTCATGCTGTCAAGTGATTCAGCTTCACCCACACTTATCGAGACCATCCCTCTTCTCTGACGCCAGAAATTTTAGGGCTAGGGGATCCTATGTGCTTTAAAACATGGCACCTCCCAACAGTTTCCTGAGTACACAAAGAATCTGGAAGAGATGCATTTCTAAGTCAAATGGTACACAAGTTATGACTCCACAGTAAAGCAACTGATTTTTAAATAAATATACCAGAGTCTAAAGCCCAAATGTGTGCTTTTTCATTTAAAGCCATCAACCTAGGACCACACACTTGGTCTCTGAGGCTGCCATGTCTCAAAGCAGCATTGGAACTCCATTTGGGGGATGGCCTTCACAGCTTACCACCTATGCTCTAAATATTCTTTTTTTTTTTTTTTTACTTACTTATTTATTTTTGGCTGTGTTGGGTCTTCGTTGCTGCACGCAGGCTTTCTCTAGTTGCGGCGAGCAGGGGCTACTCTTTGTTGTGGTGTGCAGGCTTCTCATTGCAGTGGCTTCTCTTGTTGCAGAGCACGGGCTCTAGGGCGCACGGGCTTCAGTAGTTGTGGCGCACAGCTTAGTTGCTCCACGGCATGTGGGATCTTCCTGGACCAGGGCTCGAACCCATGTCTCCTACATTGGCAGGCGGATTCTTAACCACTCTGCCACCAGGGAAGTCCCTCTAAATATTCTTAATGGTACCAAATATTTATCTTTGGAGGCAGGTCTAGTCCTTTGGAATGAGCCAAAATATTTGGAGCCAAGGTTATTGATTAAGGTGAGTAATCCAGCTTAGAAAACTACTTGGCATCAGAAATAACACTTGAATATAAATATGGAGATAGATTTTTTTCATTCATTATTGACAAACTGCTTCTGACAAGTGATTTTGCTCAGTTATATACTGTTATAATTTTATAATATAGTTTAACTGCAAAATAAAATTTTTAAATCTTACTTTTATGGTTTATCTAATCAGATTCATAAATGAGAAGGAAAAATCTCCTCCCCCTAAGCCCAAGATCTGACAAGAGATGTGTCACCAAAAGTGTTTGGATGTATTCTGCAAACTTGTTTTAAAAAGAAGATTACTTTGGATTTTACAGAATCTTCCATTCCAACCTCAACAATACTGAATTATCTGGACTATCATCAAGCCCAAGGGGGACATTTATTACCTTGGGGGATGAGAAGGGACAATTCTTCACTCTAAATTCTTCCCTCTAAATGTGATAATTTTCTCTTTGAAAAATATAGCAGTTAAGATATATTATTTTCATATTTTGCCTTTTAAAAAGTTTCCTTCCTCTATAAGTTATTCTTTTGCCTACCCTATGAGGCCACTGAGTCTACTGAGAACTCCCCTAATGGTCCGGGAGACAAAGATCCTGGAGGATTGTCTTCATACTTCCAAAATCTTCCTTTTTTTATATATTCTCTGTGTTATAGATCACAAGGGTTACAAAGCAATCTCTCACATTTCCCAGAAAATAAATAACATCTGATTTGGAAATTCTTACATCAGCAAGATTCTATATTATTTGTACTAGTTATTTCTTAAACAAATAAATAAAACCCCAGAAAATCTTTTTAAAACATCATTTCAAACAATACAAATAGAAATGTGACATGCATGGCATGGCTGTCCATTTTACTTGCACTGTTTTACTGTTTCATATTCTGAGCAAACAGAGAGGCTATTTTCCCCCAAGGGTTCAGGAGGGCATACGATTTCATTTCTTCAGAAAATTGTTTCTCAAGATTTCAATCTTCTTCGCTGGAGATGACAAAACATAATATCAGAAACACTTAGGCTTTTTATCTACTATATTTTCAAAGAATAAATAAAAGCTCAGTATATGCTTAATTCAGGTAGATTCAAACTTAGGAATAAATCACACACATATTGCAAAATAGCTTTATAATGTAAGAACATTTTAATTTTAAAATGTTTAAGAGAAGATCAATAGAAAAACTAAGCCCTTTAAAAATATTTTGCATTGTCACTCTTATTTTACTCAAGTAGCATTCTATTTTCTAAATCTTGGGGTTAATGAGACAAGAAATAAAAAATTAAATTGGATTTTTAGAAAAAGAGATTCAAATGGGCAGCATTCAGCTAAAGCTTCTTTTTCCTTTTTCTTTTTCTAATAGTGGTGAGCACTATTTTGGTTTTCAACCTCATTACACTTCTATTCATAGAGCATGGTATAAAAACTTTAAGCCTCAAATGTTTTAAATAAAACAAATCATGCATCAATGAAAAGAAGACCATAATGGCTTTTTTTTTGTAGCTTGCCTAGTGCAGTTCGCAACTGGTCTCACAGCATTAGCTAAAGAATTCCCATTAGTATTAATATGCTCTTAAGTTCTAACTGTCCTATCATTTAAGCAATAATTTGAGGATCAATTCAATTTCATGGGAATTTCACTACGCCAGGCCAGCCCTGTGGCTTTGTGCACAGAGAAATTTAGTTGTTGAGACACTGAAGTTTTCACAGTCTTTTGTGGAATAATTGAACACATACACACCTACCACACACATGTCATTAAACTAACATCTTGGATGAAACCAGTTATCAAATAAAGATAGCTTCTGTGGTATGGATGCCCATCAGCTCCACACCTTTCTTCCCCTGGATCCTAGCTTGTCTGCAGACACCATAGAGAATAGGTCATCCAGGAAAATATCAGGGTTGGTCCCTGAAGAGATGTAAGAGACACTTAAGGAATACTTGAGTCCCTATTCTGTCCTGTTGCTGTCTTGGCTTAAGGCATTGCCTCTAGAAGGTCTCTGATAAGACAACAATTTCTGATCTGGGAGAGTTAACAGGAACTCATTAGCAGGGTTCCCTACATGTAGTAAGAATATATGCTTGCTCATTGAATTGAAATAGCACCCATGAGATCACGTCCATGTAATCTGCCCAATCAGTAACGAGCAAGAGCATTGCAGGACAGAGCGAGTCCTGAGTGCTGTGTGGGGGGCAGAGAAGAGAGCAGAAAATAAAACACCCACCTGAAAATACAGAATTCTTATGTAACTGAAAAAGGTTTAGAAAGAGGCTTCATTGTATACTGAACAAACTATATTCTTGACACAAAAATTATTTTTACTGGTTGTGGGAAAGTTCAGAGAAGTCACCACTATAAGCTTAGGCAGCATTTTATAGCTCATTCACTGGAAGTAGAAGAGGTTGAGGAATAAGAACATTGCACCAAGACTGATAGGTTGTGAGACTTCTGAACTTTGACACTAATAAACCCACAAAAACTTCAGCAAGTCTCCTGGCTGATCTTGGAACTTCCTCCGGTTACGTTCTTTATAGATAATCCTGCTCCAACCTTAGTTTAGTTTCCTAGGACAAACCCTGAACATGATCAGTTATAAGAGTCATGCAACATGCATTAAGAAAATGAAATACAAGCTCTTCTACTATAAGATATATATGTGTTTCAAATGATACTTGCATTCTGCAAAATCACAGGATTTATAGGGGAAAAAAAGTAGCAAACCACTCAAAACTTAGGCAACTTTATAATGAAAACACCAACACAGAGAATAATAAACCTAATAAAAATATTTTCAGTTTTTTTAAAAAAAGTCGTTAACTTACTAATTTAAAAGACTACTGCAAACACAGGAATTTTTATCTTTTTTGTTGTTGTTGTCGTATGCGGGCCTCTCACTGTTGTGGCCTCTCCCGTTGCGGAGCACAGGCTCCGGACGCGCAGGCTCAGTGGCCATGGCTCACGGGCCCAGCCGCTCCACGGCATGTGGGATCTTCCCAGACCGGGGCACGAACTCGTGTCCCCTGCATCGGCAGGCAGATTCTCAACCACTGCGCCACCAGGGAAGCCCTAATTTTTACCTTTTTAAAAAAAAAAGATGTATATTTCACCACAATAAAAAGAGAGAGAGAGAGGGAGAGGGAGAGAAGACAGCTTGATGGAAGGGATGAAATGAAAGATAGAGGCTACTGATTTGAGAAGACAAGTTCCAAATACCCAAAGATCAGAGAGAACCACACACTCAGCACTTCTAAGACAAAGCACATGGCCACACTGTTCACAGGTTGGTCTTCTCTTTAACTTAGTTTGGCTGTAGGTTCTATATTCTGTGTTCTTCTAGCTTGCTGCATTCAGCTGCTGTTGTTTGCTGATGCAAAACATTAATGATCTGAGGAAAATCATCTAAGACCAACATGACTTCTGAGTTATACTGGCCTCATTCTCCTAATTACCAGTTGCATAAGAGCTAATTCCTGTTACAGAAACATGCTACAGACTCCCCTGGAAAAGCTGTCATCCAAGTGTTGACATGGTATTTTCTGAGAACATAGAAGACATCTGAGAATCCTATGCATTACTTCTTTAACCATCTAGAGGCAGAAGCCTGAACCAAATAACCTCCAAGCCCCATCTAGCTCTTCCATTTTAGGATTATTTAATTTTGGAGGTGCAAGAGCAATTTAATTTTTTTTTATGATACATAAACGACAATAACAGTAGATGAAATAGATGTGGATGACAATAAATATAGATACTAATTGGTAGGAGAACATTGCCCAATACCTTACGTGGAAGAGGAATTTTTCATAGTGTAATGATTTTGAAATTTCAACGTAACAAGGGAGCTTAGTCAAATGAGAGGACAGTTAATCAAGTCAGCCATCAGGGGTACCCATGCTTTGGGGAAACAAGTGTCCAAGGTCTATCAGGGTTTTAGATCCAGGAAGGATCACTTTGTTTATAGCCCTTTGAAGACACACTCGTGGAAATCAAAATTTCCACTCTTTGAGATTATTCAACTAATGCATGACCAACAGTCTATACTCTAATCTGTTGCTTTTCACCAAAAGGATTTATGCAGGCCTCTTTTCTTTTTTTTTTTTTAAGTCTTAATTTCAGAGTTTTATTGTATTGCACTAAAGGAACAGCAGGACGGTTATACAATGTTCTCTCTCATTCAGTTTTGAAAATCTAAAGTACTTGCAAACTCTTAAGAATATCTTTACCACCAGATTAGAACACTAAGTATAATAACCAGTTTCTTAATAAGTGATGTCTTACAAATCAAAACACATTTAAAATAGCTTTCAATGCATTCTTCACAAGTAAGTCAGCATATATTTTTGTATCATGTTCACTTATGCTTAAGAATTAAAGCAAGTAAAAAAAAAAAGAATTAAAGCAAGTATATTACTCTGGTGGAAATACGGGAAATCTCTCATTCATGCAATATACAGGGATAATATTTCAAGTCAAAGGAAAAAAAATCCCACTCATTTTTTTAATGCATCCATATATAATCACCTACATGACAGATGAGGAAACCCATGAAGTTTCCACAGGTCAGATATATATTTTCAATTCATCAGAAGCACCTGATATCTACAGCTAATTTTTAATTAAATGGCATTTCAATAAAACCAAAATGAGCCCTACAACTTCTATAAACAAAAGCTTCCAATGGACTAAGGACAGTCAGTAATTAATGCAGTCATTCAAGGGATTTTGGCTGTTCCTTAAGGAGTGCAAGTTCAAACCTGTCAACACCAGAGGTATCATTTCATATTAATTTATACGTCATTCCATTTAAATTCTTTATCTGAGTATAACATATGAAAACAGTCTTTCCACAAGCAAAAAATGTGGAAACATTTAAAAAATAAGGAGACATTTTTTAAAGTAACTGATCAGATTCCATAGGCTACTCTTGGAAACAGGATCTTGCTGGATAGAATCCCTTCGTTTGATGGCTTTTTGCATGCACTTAACCAGACCAGTTCTTCTGAGTGTTGTTCTAAGAGCTCATCAAAACATAGATCATGCCATATAGGTAGTTAAAAAATGCTAGAAGATGAAAAGCTAATTTGCACCATTCTTCTTTCTGACAATATGCTAGAATATCTGCATTCATGATGGTTGTAGGGTCATAGAGTCCTGGTCCACTCATCACTGGTCTACTCATATACCTCCAAATATGATATGCCAAGAGGGGCATATTGAGACCCAGTGTAACCACTCTGCTGCACAAAGAAACATGACACAGAAGAAAGCGTGGATGAGGTACTCTGGAAGGACAAGAGGATTCAGGGTATTACACTGGTCTATAGGATTCCTGTAATCAGTCTTCAGCTCATCAAATGCTATAATATGCCAAATGGTGGAGAAGATGAGTGCAGCGGTGAGCAGCAGCGCCAGCATGTAGCAGAAGGTCGCGAACTTGAACGCCGTGGCCGGGGCAGGCCTCTTTTCTTTAGGCTCTTCTCGAAGCTAAGCAGCTCACCCTTTTAATCTGCTTATTCAGCACAAAATATGAAACACAAAATAAAAGCAGTGCTTGACTTTCCATAACTGCCTTTTGTTTTAACTTGTTGGCCCCCTTTTGCCCTATTTGAATAGTAGTGTATCTCCTTCACATTCCAGTCTTAATGAGGTTATTTACCTTGCATACCCAATGAGATTATACCTTATATAATAAATTCTCTTCTCTGAGATATATCTGAGAGGGCAGCCTATTTAACTATTAAAAGGATTAACCTTTTAACTGAGAATGATCTTAAGGCTGGACACAATTTTCATGCTGAGCTTTCAATTACTTAAAGATGTCACCACTGCATACAGAGGTGTTTACATTTACATATACTAGCAGATCAGCCTTAAAAATAGCCACTCGTTAACTTTGCACAATGGCTGGTAAAGAAAGCTCATTTGTTGCTATGTGTGTATTGCTCTTGCTCATGTGTGTTAATGAAATACATATGAGCTAAAAATGCAAACTGGGAAGTAAATATCTTTTTTTTTTTTTTTTTTTTTTTTTGCGGTACACGGGCCTCTCACCGTTGTGGTCTCTCCCGTTGCGGAGCACAGGCTCCAGATGCGCAGGCTCAGCGGCCATGGCTCACGGGCCCAGTCGCTCCACGGCATGTGGGATGTTCCCGGACCGGGGCACGAACCCATGTCCCCTGCATCGGCAGGTGGACTCTCAACCACTGCACCACTAGGGCAGCCCAAGAACATCATTTTTAATGCATTAGTATTGTTATCAATTATACATGCTAACAAAACACATGGAGGGACAATCCATATGGACCCTTCAAATTTCCTTTTAGCCAATAATTGTTCTTTTCTTCCTCACCCAACTTTTACCATAAGTGATAACATTAATTGCCTTAATTCTTTTCATATTGTCATTCCAGGTGGGGAACAATAGAATTGGCCAGAAGTCTATAAACAGAAAGGGTGTGAGGAAAAGCAAACGGCTTGGGTAATCCACCATTTGGACAATAAGTTTGGCTTTACTTCATCGATTGGGGGATGGGGATGGAGATGAGGGGGGAGGCAGTTGGTGGTTGGGGGTTAGGAAAAATAGGAAAAGAAACAGAGTTACTTACTTAGCTTATCTAGATCATTGCATTCAGGTAATAGTAAAAAGAATTTTCATAAATCTATTTTCCTCCAAAATGCACTTGACTTTTGCATTATGGCACATCTCACTCTCAGATCCTCATAAACATTATAACTTAATCTGATTGATTAAATGTTGTACTGACCTAAAAAGGAACTGTTTATAGTAATGTCCAAGGCACTGGGAGAGCAGCTCTCTTAAGTCAAAACAATTTGGTCTCTATTCTTAGGAAAGGAATAATTGAAAGGAGAATCTCCCCTTGGACATAAACCACCTTGTCCATCTCCCCTGCAAAAGTCCCAGAAAAATCTAGTCTATTTACTAATGTTCTGGGGCTCATGGATTATTTCCGGAGAATTCAAATATTTGTTGATAACCTACCAACTGCTGTGTACTGGGAGTATAGCAGGGAACAAAACTTTCAGAAATTTCTGGCAACATGGATTACTTTCTACAGGGGGAAAGGGTGCAATAAACAAAGATGCAAAATATATGCACGTTAGATGGTGATAATATTGCTATTGAATATTAGTGATAATAGAGAAGTTTTAGACAATTTTAACAGAGGAAAAAAGCAGGAAAGGGAATGGAGGGATATTTTAAGGAAGGTGTTGTCAGGTTAGGTAAGGCAAGTTGATATTTGAGTAAAGACCTGGGGATGGGGGATCCAGCTAAGCAAAAATGTTTAAGGCAGAGGGGCAATTAAGAGAAAAGGCTCTGAGGCAGGAGTATGGCTGGCATGTTAGAGGAAGGCCAAGGAGGCCAGTGAGGGCAAAGAGAGATGGAATAATAAGAACAGGAACATCAAGCAGGGGGTGAGGGTGGATAGTGTAGGACTTTATAAGACATTGCAATGTCTTGGGCTTTTACTCTAAATAATATGGAGAACTGTGAATCTAAACTATGGACTTAAATGTCTGTCAACAGATGAATGGAAAAAGAAGATGTGATATATACACAATGGAATATTATCCAAGCATAAAAAAGAAGAAATCCTGCCCTTTACAACAACATGAATGGACTCTGAGGGCATTGTGCTAAGTGAAATAAGCCAGAGAAAGACAAATACTGTATGATATCACTTGTATGTGGAGTCTTAAAAAGATGAACTCAGAGGAATAGAGAGTAGAGTGGTTGTTACCAGGGATTGGGGGGGGGGTGGGAGAAATGGGGAGGTATTGGTCAAAGGTTACAAACTTCCAGTTATAAGATTAACAATTTGGGGGATCTAATACACAGCATGGTGGTTGTAGCTAATAATACTGTATCATATACTAGAACATTGCTAAGAGAGTAGATCTTAACTTTCTCACCACAAAGAGAAATGGTAACCATGTGATAGGATGGAGGGGTAGCCAATACTATGGTGGTAACCATTTTACAATTTATAATTATATAAAATCAACACGTTGTACATCTTAAACTTACACAATGTTATGTGTCAATTATATCTCAATTAACCTGGAAAAACCCCCAACAACAACAAGAAGAACAACAAAAGATGAGAAACTATGGGAGGGTTTTTGAGTAGAGGAGTCATCAGACCCTATGAACAGGCTTACTTTGGCTGCTCCTGGGAATGGATTGTGAAGCAAGTGGATGAGTGCCTGTTACAATAACCCAGAGGAGAGATGAGAGGGCCTGCGGTCTGAAAGAAGAACAGACACAGAGCTCAGGTCTGAACAGCAAGGAGTGAGATTAGAGACTGCTCACAGAGACAGCCAACATCTAGGTTACAAATGAATTTATTTTATAAATTCTAATTCATAAAATTTATGCACTGTGAAATCAGTCCATCAGTGAGAACACAACTTAGTGGCCTCCAGTGTTAAAATTTGTTATAAAATACATTGTGTGTACATTCTTTAAAGTCACTACACATCTGCATTAGAAGTTGAATCAAATGTTCGAGGAATGACAGAAGGACCTGTGGAGTCTAGGGGATCTGTGGAGCACAGCATGAAAACCAGAACTCCCTAGTCTGCTAGGAAAGATGCCATATCCTGTGAAAACTGACGGAGGTGGCCTCAGAACACTCTTGGGAGGCATCAGGAGAGGCGGGGGCTGTTGAAGTGACTGGAAGCAATGGGACATCCCAGTCCCTCATCACTTTTCTGGGAGGGCCTGAGTCTCACAGCCCTGAACTACATCCTTACTTGCCTTCCCAAACATCTGGCAATAATGTTTGACAGCAACATGTGTTAGTAGAAGTTTGTGTAGAACGCATGTTCTTCGTGAATAGAGCCATCACAATGCATGAATTACACATAAGAATCAAGAGTCATGAAAACTACATGCAAAAGCCATAAAGGACTAGGAGAAAGGTTGATACCAACCCCAAATTCAATAGAAGAACATGCAAAGTACTGGGGATGCAGGTGCTGGGTGAGCACAGGATGATCACAGAGGAAGGATAGGAGAGGAAGGAAGGGGAGAGGGGCCAGACAAGGCAGCTGACTAGTGTGAGGACCTTTGTGGGGCCAGTGCCTGCAACCAAAGGTTAAGTGGAGAAAGGCAGCTGGTCATCAATGCCTAGACCTCTAGGTAAAGCCCAAGGGCACGGGAGCTGTGGACAGCAGCAGTCCGTACCCTTCCCTCCCTGGCTTCAGATGAAGACTTAGATGCACAAAGAAATCCAAAATCAAGGTTTCTTCGTTTCATTCAAAAATCTTAAATTTCAGAGAAGATAAGCATCTATATCAGGGGCACAGTGTCCTGCTAGAAACAATTCCAATTCAACAAACACGCATGGAGAATGTACTGTTTGCCAAGAACTGTTTTAAGTGGAGAGTTGAAGGTACATAAGAGACAATTAGTCCCTCAGTGAAAGTGCAGTCCAGGAAGAAATCTGCATCCTTTGTATAAACCAAACCAGCATTTGACATGTACTCAGAAAAGCATTTTGATAGACAAGAAATATTAGATATTTTTCAGTACTTTCAGTAAAAATCTCATTGGAAAGACAAATTTTTTAATGGCACAGAATCAAAGAATTTAGATGTTGGTTTTAGAAATTCACTTAGTACCAAGAATAGAAAGGTAATTTATGTACTGAGCAACTTATAATCACCTTTTCTGCTGTTGTCACAAATCAAGTCAACTCTGTATGGTAGCACAGAAGAGACACAGCTAACAGTGAAAGCGGAAAGGATGCGCACTGCTCCTTACTAAGTGGAGGAGGAGCCAGCAAGCAGTACCATATTCCTTTTTAGCTTCTAAAATAATAGTAACATCTCCAATACTGCTTCACAAAATCTGGGCAACCCAAGGAGTGAGTGTCTTACCAAAGGGACTCTTCAAGATTTCCTTCAGAATATTACTATGGAACATTTTTACAGGATATTTTAATCACTTTAAAGTATATAAAGTAAAGAGAGTATTGTTGGTAAAAAGTCAACTTGAACAAATGGATAAGACTGGAGGTGGTGTGATACAGTGAAACATTTATGGATCAACCTAGGTTCAAATACTGCCCTTCCCACTTACCAGCTGTGTGACCTTACATGCGTGATTGAATTTCCTGGAACTTCAGTTTCCTTACCTAAAGAACAGAGATAAATAATTTTCTATTTCAAAGAATTCTTCTAATGACACTGTGTATATGTCTTACAGCAGGTTAGGTATATATTAAGTATTTAGTCAACTATGGTTTCCCCAGTAGGAAACCAGCACGTCAGGGGGGCCTCCAGGTACACTAGCCTACATAAATAGACATTTAAAATAACTACCCATAAAGTAAATATTTCTACAAAGTCCTAAATGTATTCTAAATTTACCTATCTAATTTTCTAAATCATGAAATTCATTCTCATCTCTATCACAAATTGCCACAAATTCTCAGTTTGGGAAGCTTGGGTCAAATTTTGCTATGATTACTATCATATGACAATCCCAGAGCAATCTGCACTAAGATACATTACTGCATACTGTACTGTGATTATTTCTAAATGTTTACCAGACGCAGATTTAGGAAATTATTTAACTCTCGTCTCGACAACTTGTGAGATTTCCGAAGAAATATATTAAGGGAAGATCAAAGATTATGGTGCTATATTGCATAAAACGAAGCAACTGCTTATTAGAAGACAAAAACCTTTGATTCATTCCTCTTAATTAAAGGAATTAATGAGCTATGTATGCCTATGTGCAAAGAAAGGAAGGTGGAGAAAGTATGTAAATGAACAGGGGCTTTCATAAAAATCTACAGGCTGAGAGTATTTTATTTAAGCTGCTGGAAGAAAAAAATTATCTGAGTTTCTCAGATTCCTTCCTAAGTTTTAAGTCCATATTTTTCATAAAGCATTCATTTCTATTCTTTATTTCAAAGTAACAGAGGTCTCTATATTTTTATTTTTTCATTTATTCATTCATTCATTTATGCCTGCATTGGGTCTTCGTTGCTGCACACAGGCTTTTTCTAGTTGCGGCGAGCAGGGGCTACTCTTCTTTGTGGTGCACGGGCTTCTCCTTGCAGTGGCTTCTCTTGCTGTGGAGCACGGGCTCTAGGTGTGCGAGCTTCACTAGTTGTGGCTCGCAGGCTCTCAAGCGTAGGCTCAGTAGTTGTGGCGCACGGGCTTAGTTGTTCGACGGCATGTGGGATCTTCCTGGACCAGGGCTTGAACCTGTGTCCCCTGCATTGGCAGGCAGATTCTTAACCACTGCACCACCAGGGGAGTCCCTCTATATTTTTACGGCCCAGATAAAGTCGTTTTTTTCTCTGCCTTTTGAAGTTGAACTCTTTCCCAAGACTTTGCATATACGAAAATGTTCTGAATTTGGAAATAACTGAACTATTAATTTGAATTTAGAAATCTTTCTGTAACACAGTGATTTGTTGTAGCTCATTATTCTAGATTTTTAATTTTTTACTTTAAAAATTAGACTTGCTAAAAAGTAATGCACATTCTTGATATTCAAAGTACAGGGGGAAAAGGTGAAAAAACAAAGTAACACGTATACTACAACCCAATTATAATTAGTTAAAATTTCTTATATTTTTATAACATTTGTTATATTATTATATTTTTATAAACTCTTCTCTCTCATATATCTATATATTTGTAGATAGATCTATATTTATATATAGATTTATCTCCACATCCTTGTATATGAGACCAGACTATATATACCATGTAACCTCTTATCCACTTTTCTCTTAATATTAAATATTCAGCATTTTCTCACATTATTAAAAATACTTCAAAAATATTTAAATGCATTATTTAAATACTCACCCACTTCTGAGCATTTTGATCATCTATGTTTTCATTATCATAAATAATTCTGTGATGAACTTCATTTTACAATGCAACAGGTTTAGACCTACAAGGCAAACGTACAAACTCAAACTTAAGGTATATTCTGAAGGAGAAATGGAAGAGGAGATACTAGGGCAAGGAGGGAGACCAGGCATTCAAGCGTTCAGCCTGCGTTTGCCTGAGTGTAAGGGAAAAAAACTCATTACCACTTGACAGCTGCTTCGTGGTTTATAAAAGTTAAGGGTTCAAACCTCTTCCCAGTGACCAGATGCCCATGGCTTCAGGTGCTACGGAATGGTCAGTAATTGACTCACGATTTCGATGACAGTTCATGTGAGAGAAGCTAAAGGAGGCAAGTGGGACCCCACACAGACCACCTTGCTCAGACACAGTTTGGTTTAAGAATACAACTGTGTACCTATCAATTTATAAAGCATGTAAGCTAAAAGGACTAAAGACTAAAAGGGAACCTAAGGAAGAGAAAGCAGTTAATGCATTACAATGATAGAATGCAGTGAAATAGCTTCTAAAATTTTTATCATTGTGCTTTATATTTCTTATATTAAAAACCAAGAGAGAAATAGACAAGTATTGGTGAAAAAAACTAATTTTATGACATCATTGCATGAGCAGAAGTTCCTGGGTTATGGGGAGGGAACAAGTAGGGGGTTGGGGGGAGGGTGGTGAGACTTTTAACATTTACAACATCAAAATCCAGTAAGATACTTTGGGATTCCTTACAATACCCCTACCTTATTTTCAAAATGCAGTCTCACTAATCTCACTAACACTGTCGAGTTTTAAGCAATTCTCCTGTCTAAAAGTGATCACTGATAAAGCTATCAGCAATCTAAAAACACTCAAGACCCACACACTAAACTATAGTTCCTTTTTTATACTAATTTTGCCACTGCTGTGGCCATTGCTGCTTTGTACCTGGCATATAGCTTCTGGCCATGGGGATAATTTGATGGGTTCTTTAATGCCCAAAGAAAAGGTACTTGAGATTCAATTGTGGGTTTTGTTGTTGTTGTTGTTGTTGTTTTGCCGTACGCGGGCCCCTCACTGCTGCGGCCTCTCCCTTTGCGGAGCACAGGCTCTGGACGCGCAGGCCCAGCGGCCATGGCTCACGGGCCCAGCCGCTCCGCGGCACGTGGGACCCTCCCGGACCGGGCACGAACCCACGTCCCTACATCGGCAGAGGGACTCTCAACCACTGCGCCACCAGGGAAGCCCGTCAATTGTGTTTTTTTAACATCATTAATTTAAATATTACAGTAATGTTAACTGGTATCTTTGATAGTTAGCTATTCTCCTAGAAGAGAGCTACGAGTTCCTGCTCTACTGACTCATGGTCCCCTTTGAAAATTAGATGAGAGCTATGTATTCTCTTCATGGAAAAATGTGCATGCACACATATAAAATTCTGCAGAAATTTTCCAGAGGTCCTTGGACTCCCTGAATTCCTGTTAACCTCTATGCCAGAAAGAGAAGAATTTATAGAGAAATAGTAAACAGGCTAAGAGGTGTAAAGGGAGATAAAGGGAGGATGGAAAGTAGACAAGGAAGTTTCCCATTCCAGTCCAGACCTGGCCTAGACTTTCCGTATTTACTTTTCACAGCAGCTCTGTGTACTACATATCATTTTCTATGGTCAAGGAAACCAAGGTTCAGAGAGGTTACCTAACTTCCCCACAAGGTCATACTGCTGGAAAGTGGCAGAGTCAAAATGCAAGCCTGGTCTCCTGACTTTTTAAGTCCCATGTACATTTCACTTAGGACTTAACTAAGTCAACTTACTGCTTTTTCATCTTGGACTTCCTAAGATAGAACTGACCTATTAGAATAACCACCTAGTAGACTATGAACTCCCTGAGAGTAGGGTCCATGTCTCACTCCTTTTATATCTCCAGTGCCTGACACACAGAAGGCACTCATCAAAGGAGAAATGAATATATAAACACCCTGGGGCAACAATCCCTTAGACAGTGGGAGAAGCTGCATGCAGCTGTGTGCGATCACAAAGATCCTTATCATCACTAAATATTCCTTTAGATGACCACTGGGCACAGACTTCAATACATTTTAAACTACAAATGGTAAAACTCTTGTACAGAACCAGCATTTAATCCTTTTGAAAAATAACCTATTTATAAAACACAAAGTAGCTTTACAACAAACCTGCCTATTGTTATCATGTCAACAACATCTTTTGATAGTGAACTATTGCATCTTATGAAAACCAAACTCATGTTGAAAATGAGTGCATAAATTAGGACTGTTTTCAAAAGACACTTAACTTTACAAATGTTATAATAAGAACTTAAATGTATTTTTGTTGTTTTTGCAATAATTGCTCTGAGGATGAAAACTAAAGCACCATTTCAATGTAGTAAAGGTAATTGCTGCATTTACTGCTCATGTCATGTTGATGTATGACCATGTATCAAAGGTCATCCTTCTGTACTCATACATTATCAAATCTGAAAGCACAATATTTGATTCTGACCAACCTTTAAACTGCCCACAATGTGTGTGAAAAATTGATGAAGTTCTACCTTGGGTTTAAAAAAAAAAAAAATGACCCATGTTTCGGAAGCAGAAAGGTCAAGAAGCCAGTGGCGAGGTTAGATATCAGCACCATGAACCTCGCAGTGTCTTAGCTTATCAGTGAGGTCTAGTACAATGATCACAAGCTAAAACTGCTGTACTAATGAAGACAAAGGTCTAAAAACTTAGCACAGGCCCTCTGATAGAGGGCAGTATCTTGTGTACAATTATGCAGAGATAAGGACATAAATCACCCTTTAAAGACAATAAAACCTATAATGCACAAATTGAATTGTTTACATGTCTATTGGAGACACTGTTAAAAACAGAAGTGTTGGCTGCCATACCTCTTTTTACTCATCTGCAACACAGTAGCCCTGAATTCCACTTCTTCATTAGAAGGCAAGTCATCTGCTCCCCTTCTCCTCTTCCTGCTCCAAACACACAACACTACTGTCCAATTTAGTAGTCCTGTGCCATCCTGACCTAAAAGGAGTGCTGAACATTCATGCTTGCTTCAAACTACTGCTTACAATTGTTTGCTGATAGGAGAAATTGGTCTTATCAGAATCTCCTAAAACCTGAACAGCTGCTGCTCTTGCCTTTGCTGGTTGGGGGAGGGGAGGAGGTGTGGCAGGGTGGGGCATCAGGCAGCAGGGAAGGAAGAATCCCCACTCTTCAGTAAGGATTGTGGCTGTCTTTAAATAAATAAAACGCCATTTAATTCCATCAAGCCCAACTACAGGAGACTGCCTTATTGAAGAGAAGAAAGATCATACAAACATACAAAAAGAATCCAGGTCTTCAAAAACCAAAAGAAAAAAAAAAATCATTCTGAAAAGAATACACAACGTCCACCCAAAACATGTTTCAAGCATATCAATTTTATTTCAGCCAATTCTCAGGTTAGATTATTTTATAAAATTCACAACATCCTATACTGAAAACTCATGTATTCTTTGGCTGTATGAACACTCATAATTGAAAATACAAATTCATGCCAAAATTTGATTCCTTCTTGTTCCAAGGAAAAGATTTTTTTTTAAGCATACCACTATAATTTAATAAAATATGTCAACTCTTGGCAGGTAGGCCAAGCCTTTAGAATTCTTGCTATAGACAATAAGGCACAAATAGCCTTTCTCACTTTCAGAAAAAAATAACATAGCTGACTATAATTCATAAAATATACCACACTAATGTAAGTTTTAATTATACTTGCCATGTACTGCAAACTTTGCCTTTAATGATTTTTTGACGAAAGTACTCAATTTTAAGGTCTGAATTCCTATAGCTTATACATTGAAAGAGGAAATATTCTTAACATATATATATATGTATATATAGAGTGCGTGTGTGCGTGTGTGTGTGCGTGTGTGTGTGTCCAGGCTCCACCAATGTCCAAAAAGCAGCAACTTAATCCAGAAAATTCCTAACTTAATGTCAGTTGCAACATTAAATGGTCAGAAATGAGATAATGAATAAAAATAAACGTAAAAACAAGGTATTTTTATTTTTAAAAAAAAAATTTTTTGTTTTTGCAGTACACGGGCCTCTCACTATCGTGGCCTCTCCCGTTGCGGGGCACAGGCTCCAGACGCGCAGGCTCAGCGGCCATGGCTCACGGGCCCAGCCGCTCCGCGGCATGTGGGATCCTCCCGGACCGGGGCACGAACCCGTGTTCCCTGCATCGGTAGGCAGACTCTCAACCACTGTGCCACCAGGGAAGCCCAAAACAGGGTATTTTTAAAAACCCCATTCCACAGGTAAGTAAAATATGGGATCAGGGGTCAGGGGAGCATAGGGATCTTCACGAATGGGAGTTTGCTAAAGAACACAAATTATACGTACAATTTAGAAATCATACCCAAATAATGGACTCACATGAGTCAAGGAAGAGCTCTGACACTGTGGTCCGCCCCAGCACACCAGTTCTTAGGCCTTCTTCAGGTCTGCTCATTCACAGTTATTGAGCATCTGTATCAGGCATTAAGAATTCAAAACAAATGAATCCTCCCCACCCTCAGTGTGCTCACAGTTTCCATTTTCTTATATCTTGAGCCAGTCCTTCTCACTTTCTAGCCCCAATTATTATATTTGTAGGAGTTTCAGAAGGAAGTAGCACACCAACCACTAGTGCTGATCAACTCAGGTCTATCACTTATAGAAACCCACTCTCTAAACGTACATGTAGCAGAGACCATGCCAGGTTTTAGTTTTGTTTTAATTTGTGCTGTTTTGTTTGAAGAGAAAGTGAGAAAATAAAAACTGAGAAAACATGGCCTTTCTTCAGTGTTTACAATCAAGTGAGGGAGGCAAACATCAGGAGACTACAAGTTACACCTGGTATATAAAGTACAATGGGAACAAAGGGCAAGTGACTGCTTAGGAAGGCTGAGGAAATCACTCAGATTACAGACAGAGTTAGTTCTTAAAGAAATGAGAGTTGACAACAGTAGCGTCATGCAAGATCAGTGCAGGGCATCTCTCAGAGGTATGAAAGACTCACCTGTGGTCAGAGCGCGAGGGAGAATAGTGAGAGACGAGGCCAGAAAAGTGATTTAGATTCTGAAGTCATGCTTACAAGCCACCTAAGGAGTTGGCCATACACAAAGGAGCCTTACAATAATATTTAAAGTCTGTGTTTTAGAAAACTCCAACAGCAATGTGGACAGTGTATTAAAAAAAAAAAGGCAAAAGTGTCAATTGGAATTTTCCTAAATTGCGAGAAACAAGCTTTCTGGCCCTTTCCCTTCTCAATAATTCAAATAATTTGAGATTTGCAAAATTCTTCACACTATAAAATCTGCATTAAGACTGCAGTGGTATTTCCCATTGTGTGTGTGTGTACATGCACGCATACTACCATTCAACAGATAATTTATTATCTCTTCTATACACCAGGAACTAGGAATATAATAAGCAAAACCAGACATGTCCTTGCCTTCAAGGAGTTCATAGTCTGGTGCAAAAGATAATATTATGAAAGAATTTCAAGGGGAGGGTGTGTGTGAGTGGAAAGTCTGACAAGTGTTAGGCTAAGAGAAGATTGCCCTGAAGAAGTAACAACTGAGTTATCACAAAAATGAGAAACCCAGGAGCCTGGGTCTATTTCTTTCAGCTACCAAAGAAAAAGAAGTAGAGGGCTCGTAGGTAGTAACGAAAAGGACAAGACTTAAAGATCCTAGGTTCCAGTTCCATTTAAAATATCCATAAACTAAGTGATTTTGGGAAATTAATTTAATCCCTGCTTGACAAGATTCCATCCTCTCACATAGCTCATAGTCTCACACAGACTGTAAGGGAATGTATATGAAAGTACCCAGAGCACAGTGCCTGACCAAGAATAGGTATTCAAAAAAATGTTCATTTAATTCCCCACTTTCTTTATCCTTCAAAATCAGACTAAGATAGAAATATTTATTTCCACAAAAATAAATGATTTTTCCCACATTTCCTAAATCAAGTGCCAGGGATCTGGTAAAAGGCTTTGGCAGTTGAAGATTTGGCCTTTTCTCATATAATCCTGGAATAAGAACTTAAAAAACTAATTTATGAGGGAGATTTTTGAGAACTCTTTTTAATCTTCTCAGAGTGCTTCCAGATTCTATCAGTTGTGTTGCCAAAGAAAAAAGGAAGGCATAAATATCTTTTTAAAAAGAGAAAAATGCATAAAGCAGAAACTCTAGGTTTTAAAAAACATCAAATAATACAGAACTATATAAGTGGATAGTATTTTCTTCTCCTAAAACTACATGAGTAGTATAAATTAAACTACATATAACAGGACCTTTGAAGGAGAAAGAATGGGAAATTAAATGGAATCTAAGTTTCATACAAAGGCAAACTGATAAAGGTAACTGGAGGGATATCTACTATCCAATAAATGCAACAATTTTTTTAAAGGAATTTTTAAATAGTATTAAAGTAGAAAATGTAGATTAGTTTCTAAGGAGGAAAGAAATTAGACAAATAAATAGTTTATGGATTGATACAATTTAATAAGGTTTAATTCTGTACTTTTTTATTATGATTATATTCTCATAAATGTACTTTTCTATATTTATGTTTATCTTTCCAAACTCAGAGCCTGAATCTGTGGACATTAATCAAAGGAGGTCACCAGCAAACCTGCTAACCAGTCTCATTGGCTTCCATCTTTTTTTATGCATAACAAAGTCAACTGACCAAGTGACCATGAACAGAGACTGACTGGGGCTCCTGTTTTTAGCAGCTGTTCCTCTTCAGCTCTGACCATGTTGTTGTGTGATTATCTCAACTGGTTTTAATCAAGACAGAAACTGAAGCTCTATCACTGAATTGTTTAAAAATAAGACACTAGTTTCTTGTATTAAAATTGTTTGCAGTAACAGCAACAACACAAAATGTTTGTTTTATGTCCACATTTTACTTATTAACTTGGTAGAGTTAATATATTTAGGTCTTTAATAACTTTGAAACAAGTCAAATTACAAATTGTAAGATTTAGCAGATCATTGATTCACAACTATATCTTGGTCTATCTTTACATAAGTACTTTTATTATTTTTAATAGCTCTTTGGGAGTTCATAAACTATATCTAAATCCCTTCTATAATTTTTACAATGAATTGAAGTTATACTAGATGACTTACCACATTATTTTTCTTTCAATTTTCTAAAGCAGCTCTGTTCTCCATAATTGTTTCAAAATAGCTACCATAATGCCATAAATTATCCTCATTCTTCGACCCTTCCGCTAACTGATCTGCACACAAGCCAAGAGGTAATACTGTAGAGTAATACTGTAAAGTGGTATAGGAAAAAAAAATAAGGAAAAAGTTTTAAGATAGTTAAGTAGTTACTGTCAGCTGGAAATAGAAGTAAACATGTTACATATTTTAAATAATCTTAATCTCTAACACCAATATTGATTGTATATAAATGGTGTGTAAAATGTATAAAAATGGTGGTTTAATATAAAGCATCCTACATTAAGAGCTGAGATCTGAGTTCTGACTTGGCTTAGGTGCTAGCTCTCCCTATGACTTTGTATAAGTCATTTAGTATTTCCAACACTCAGCATACAATATTTAATGAAAAAATCATTATATAATTAGAATCTTCCCCCCCACCTCATGAAACGGTAGCTCTTCTGATTCAATTATATTCACCAAACAGTAGTGATTGTGTCTAATGCATACAATGAGAAAGACCAATTACAAGAATAAAGGGCAAAGCTTAATAACAATAATTAGCAAAATTTCTAAACTTGGGTTCTAACTGGAACTATTTCAATTGAATTCAACAACTACTTACTGAGTGTCCCCATATCTATGTGAGTGGGAAGATACCCCAGGCAGAGAAAGAGTACCAGGAGACTGGGGGATTAGAGAAAAAAACACTGCATATGCAAACCACAGAAAACGGTATAGCTACATTAAAAGCATGGGGGAACAAGGGGAGAGGAACAGTGGCAGTAGCTGTGGTGAGAAATGCCAGAGTTAACTAGGAGCAAAATTACACAGGCTTTGTGGGCCATATGGTAAGTTTGGACCCCATTCCAAGAACAATGAGGAATAATTAAAGGGTTTAAGCAATGGTATGACATGATTTGTTTTCCAATTGTGAAAACTCTTTCAGGCTACAGTGCACAGAATAGATAGCTGTGGGCAAGACTGGAGACGAGAAAACCAGTTAAGTGACAGTTTTGAGATGAAGGAGGCTTGAATTAGAAGGCAGTACAACAGTAATAAGAAGTAAGACTTCTGAAGTCATTTGCCTGCATTCAAACCCCAGATTTTCCACTTACCAAGCTGCTTACTCCCTACACCTGTTTTCTCATCTATAATCCAGAGGAAAAAATCCTCACAGGATTCTTGCCAAAGAACAAATAAAAATAATACTCATACAACAGTTGGCATGTTGACTGGCACATAGTTAGAATGCAAATGTTTACTATCATTAAGTAACGTTAATGGGATGGAGAAATGAGAATATAACTGAAAGATGTTTAGGATACAGAAACTGACAGTTAAGGTACAGGAAAAAGGGTAAAGGAATGAGTGAACAGATTCTAGTTTCTGGCTTGAATAGTGGCACTATTTGATGAGATGAGAAACATAGAAAGTTTGAAGTGTTTGTTTTTTAATAAATTGATTGAGAAAGACATTCCAACAGGCAGGTGAATATATCGCTCTAAAGTGAAGGAAACAGATCAAGGGTGAAGATCTGAGAATGAGAGAGACAGATGGTAATTAAAATCCATTGGGGTTGACCAGAACCTCTAGAGAGAGAAGACATAGAGTGAAGAAATGCTGACAAGGTAAAAAGTATGAAACACCAACATTTAAAGGATGGGCAGGGGAAGAGAAGCCTGCAAAGGACACTGAGAGAAAGGGGCCAGAGGAATAAGAACAATAGTGTGAGAAGTCAAAAGCCAAAAGAAAAAAAGTGTTTCAAACTAAAGGAAGTACTCAACAGCGTCAATACTGCCAAGCAGTGGAATAAGTTAAGGACTGAGAGTTTTCACTGGATTTAGCAACAAAGTTACTCATTCACATAATAAATGTGTCAAACATTGTGCTAGGCCCTGGAGAAACAGAGGTAAATAAGACAAGAGCCTTGCACACACAGACTCTAAGTCTTGAAGAGATACAGTGAACTAGTAAACAGATAAAATACTTATACATTATGATAATAAAGTAACATGACAGAGTAAAAGGCAGAGGCCAGCTTTAGATGCGGAGCTTAGGAGGGCATCTCTCTGAAGAAAGAACATTTAAGCTGAGACCTAAGATGGGAAAGGGTTTAGCTTGGTCAGAGAACTGAAAGAGGCCCTGAGACTGCAGCATAATGGTAGAAGAGCCAAGGAGAGAGAAGCCAGGTCATGACTGTAGATTATGCTGAGGGTATAGTGAGAAAAAGTTAGATGATGACCTGTTGAGCATTAGTAAGTAGGGAAGTTAAGATCACTCTAACTAACGGCACTTATTAGTTTGCTTTTCCTCATTTATACTAGTCTTAATAATCAGAAATAGGACATTTTACCACTCTTTCAACCATTAGCTGTTTATTAGAATGTCAGGATAAACTTTTCTATTTTAAAGGGTACTATATGATTACAGTATGTTACCTGTTGCATTAATTTACCTTTTAACCTTCTTCCATAGATACTTCTCATAATATCTGCTTAATTCTATCATTAAATTATATTTCTCTGAGGTATTCCTCATTTTCTAGTAATGTACATCAGAATTTGAATGTTTTCTAACAAGTAGACTCAGCAAGGTGTTACTAAAGTGTTATGGGCCAATAACGCACAAAAAATCTGATGGGCTTCATCAAAAAAAAAAAAAGAGAGACTGTCTATATTCTGTAGTATTATATTCCACAGTTTCAGGTTCCTATTTCCTTAACCTATGCATTTATATACATGTATATGATAAAGAAAAGCTGATGCAGAAAACTTAGGCTTGATTTTGAACAGCTGAATTATATGTGCATATTGTTTTTTCATTTCCTTATCTGCAAGAGGAAGAATTTATAGCCCTTCCATATTTCACAAGGATATCAATAGTATAAAATGCTACCATTTACTTAATATCTATTAATTATCAGGCAGTGAGCTAGGCACACTACATAAATTATTTTTAATTGTCCCCATACCTGAAAAAGTAGGTATTATTCTTCCAATTTTACAGATGAAAAAACAGTCTCAGAGAGATCAGCTGACTTGCCCAAGACTGAAGAGCTGGAATTTAAGCCCAGTCCTGTAATCTTGAAAACTCGGGTCACTATACCATGATGCCTCAGCCTATTAACAGATTTAGGTTCCTTAAAAATACCTATCAGATATAAGATATTAAATCATAAAGATGAATTTTAAATGATAACAAATGGTATTTTATTAAATTTTTAATAAACTGTGTACAACTTAGAAATACTTGCCAAATACACCACCCCTATATATTCCTCCCTTTGGCATAACTTGATTTCAATTTTTTTTAATAATAGAGAAGAGGGATAAAAGCAAGAGAGAAAAAATAACAACACTGTACTTAAAGTACAAGTATTACTATTCTGGGTCAAAACAATTTCCCAGTTAATCCTTAATACACATATTAAATCCAATGAACTACTATAATTAACTGCCTATTCTCACAAAACTATGTCTCTCAAAATTAAAAACTACAAATGGCCTAAGGATTTCATGAATCAGAAAAATCTAACCTCTGATTAGAACCTCTAAATGTCACTATTTCTCTGAATTTGAAAGGCAACAAGTCTGAATAAAAAGATCATAATTTGCTCTTAACAGAATCTATTGATTTATTGAATTGTGAGCTTTTCCTCCTAAGACTTTTCAGGTAGCCATGTCAGCCACGAAGATACTGTCTGAAGAAGTCTAGGTATTTAACAAAAAAATTGCTGACACATCATCTTTATTTTCCTTAACAAAATACACAATAGAGCACAAAATTCACTTATAATATCATCATTATTTTACAAATATAAATAATGCTCAAAATTCAAGTACAGTTAAGTGCAGAGATAGTTCCTATATGTTAATATGTAAACATAAGCTAATTATAAATATCAGGTACCTCTGGCCCAGGTGCAAAAAAAGAGACATCAAAAGTAACACTGCACTTGACTGTTCGACTGCATTCTTACTGGGAATTCATACCAATGCCTATATTGTTACTGTAATAACTTTCATAGCTCTTAATATAAATGCTTAAATAGACATTTTACCCCCTGGAAAATATCTCAAGAGTTAAAATTCTATCCATTTTAATGATGTAGTATTAAAAATCTTAATTGAGTTTCATTCCTTAAAACAAACGCTATTAGAACTTATTCCTAACCAAAGTTCTTCCTATGTCAAAATGGATAGTATTTACAGGTCACAAATAAAAAACAAAACTGCTATCATATTTGTTTACATTTAGAATGGAAAAAAATACCTAAAACCTGTCTAAACAGTGTGGGTTTTATACATTAAAAAGGATTTTACTTTACTGATATCACTTGCTTTTAATTTTAATAGCCAGTAGACATAACTTTGACATATTGAAATAGCTAGGCAATCTGAAATTCAGATGACATCAAGCATGTCTTTAGAGGGGGAAAATAAAAAGAAAGCACCACCTAAGAAAGCAATAACTGACATCAACAAGACTACAAATATCCAGTTGAAGGCACGTGGAAGCATTTACTACATTGTCGAAGATTCTCCACTTAGTTCAGGATTAGGAATAGCATCAGCTCTGGGAACTGTTGATTTGGCTTTATTCATTGAGGTTTCCTCATTCTCGGTCTCTTCTTGCTTCTCCTCTGGTTTCTCTGTGTCAGATGCTTGTTCAATCACTGGGTCTGTCTGCTCTGTATCCGATATTTTGTCATCTGTCTGCTCTGTACTGTTATCTAGAACGTCTTGTTCTTCTAAAGATTCTGAAAAGATAAAGAGTCAAGACTTTAGGTATACCCAAATGTTAAAACTACTAAATAAGATAAGCACATGCAAACATGGACTAAGAAACAGTAGAATGGTCTAACATTAACCTTAAAATCTTAAAAAATATGCACTTAACTCCCTACAGCATACCATATATGAATTGGTATGAATGAAGGAAAAAAAAAATTCGGGGGAAACAAACCCATAAACATACTTTTACCTAAAGACCCATAGTTCATGATATATATGAACTTTCATAATATTTAAGAACTTCAAGATGGATTTGAAAGTTGAATGTCCAAATATATCAAAGTCCCAACAGAATTATGTGCTATAAGACAACATTCCAGCAAAAAAAGCAAATGTATTAACTCCCAGATTATGTTTCCAGAAGGAACTGGTCTCCCTTGCGTCCAGGCAACGCTGTGACCAATGTGTAAATGTGTACCTTTGTGTGTGTGTATCTGGTGTGATTTCCCACACTGATTTACATCTCTATTATCCATGACTGGGGAGGTCTGGATCCACCTTTTCCAAAGGCATGACAAATCTTCCCTCATCCCTCTGCAAGACAAGTCCTCAGGATTTAAACCTCTGGGTCAGAATATGCTACACACCTTGAATGCTAGGGAGAGAAAGGGAAGGGTCTTTTGCCCCTGTCTCCACAGCGGAGGGCAAGTAAGGTCTTGGTTCCTACCTGAAAACTTACTCCCTTCAAACTCTCTTTTGAGTTTCATTAAATTCAAATCTCTTAAAAATAATTTCATAATAACAATAATAACAACTTTAATTCTTCTAAGTTTATAGAAAGGGATAGGAAAGGGAATGACAGGAGCAGAAAGCTTCGAGCCACCCAATTTCCAAATCAAAGATAAAAACCTAACTTTGAGGTGTTCCTTTGTTGTGTTTGTGTAATAAACAGCAACTAATACTATTGTTAGGAGAAATATGGTTAAGCTATATTGGCCTAGCAAATAAGCCGATTTTCACACCATCACAGAAGATCCCTTGCAATAAACTACAAATGTTACTGATTCAAAAAATCTGGAGGAAAGGTCAGTCTACACTAGTAAAGAGTTCTAGTTTTGTTCCTTACACAGTACAGGCCAGAATTTTGCTAAATAAAATTAATAGTTTTGCAAAGAAATTATGTGCTATACGCACACACACTGACATGGAGGTCTTACAAATTCATGGTTTTATCATATCAGTTTTAATAAATACAAATTATCTATATATCACAAACTCTATGCCAAGAGTCGAAAAATATTTTTTAAATTATATTTAAAACAGATAATCTTAGACGCGTTTACAGAATTAATTACAATCTCTTTCTCTTTTTTTTTTTGCAGTACGCGGGCCTCTCACTGTTGTGGCCTCTCCCGTTGCGGAGCACAGGCTCCGGATGCGCAGGCTCAGAGGCCATGGCTCACGGGCCCAGCCACTCCACGGCATGTGGGATCCTCCCAGACCGGGGCACGAACCCGTGTCCCCTGCATCGGCAGGCGGACTCTCAACCACTGCGTCACCAGGGAAGCCCTCTCTCTTTTTATATATAGAACAAAAGGCCAAATTTGCATAGTTAGGGACATCCAAGTTAATGAGGTTTTACTGTATGAAAATTTCACATGCTCACAAAAAGTAGTGAGGAATGTTCACATGTCACAAAAATGCTAGTTTTATCTTAAAAGGAACTTAAAACGGCACTGCTGCACCACTTGGAATCTTACAAAAATCCAAAGCAGAAAAGCAGTAGGTCATTTGAGTTGTGTTACTTGAATGTTCCAGCGCTCAAAGAAAAAGCAGAAAGTGAAATGAAACTCTATGGACATGTACAGATCATTTCTGCTATAAGGGCAAGCAAGCTCTTCAGTGGAAAATTTCAGGAGTCACTAACCATTTGTAATTCTACTTTCACATATTTATCCAGAGTAGAATTTTAAGAGTCATGGTTTTCCACAACTCTCTGGCCATAGAGCAATACTTACTTGCCAAGAACTTTACAAGTGGTTATAATTTAGTAAGCCCTCCAATAAAGTCACATGAAATGAAAAAACAAAAAGCTCAAAGTTCAGGACTCATCAATAAACATGCTTAAGTGAACACAGGCCCACATAGTTTGTCATATTCTTTTGACAGATTGCCTCAGTACTAAACTTAAAACAGGAGAGGATGGGCTTCCCTGGTGGCGCAGTGGTTGAGAGTCCGCCTGCCGAGGCAGGGGACACAGGTTTGTGCCCCGGTCCGGGAGGATCCCACATGCCGCAGAGAGGCTGGGCCCGTGAGCCATGGCCGCTGAGCCTGCGCGTCCGGAGCCTGTGCTCCGTAGCGGGAGAGGCCACAGCAGTGAGAGGCCCGCGTACCACAAAAAACAAAACAAAACAAAAAACAGGAGAGGTATCAAAGTTCATGATTTATCGTATTAAAGCTCTGTGATGTAACTATTTTCAGAAACAGATACATCCCCAGTCAAATCCGATTTAATTTAAAAATTCTGGGATCTTAAAGAAGTAGTTAATACAAAGAGAAGAACTATAATACTTAACTTTTTAATGTCTATAGAGGTGAATTCTAAGAAATACCATGTGCTGTCATAATTAGAAAATAGCATTATATACAAAACTTGCTCATCAATACTACACTGTATTTCAAAAAATATATAGAGGACTAAAAACTGGTGAAATGATGAGTAGGGCTGGAGAACAATCAAAAAGCCTAGTAATGACTACTTTTCTTCCCCCAGGTTAGTTTTTAGAAAAGTAATTTTAATAGCAGTTCACACTACAAAAATTTGGTATGTGTCATAGTATCTGTAATGCAGCTATCAGCTAGTCTAAATGACATAGATATTCAGTGTCTGGATGCCAATGCCATTTTGTGAGAGGTCATCCCAATAAGCTTGAAGTAAACTAGGTGTGCAAGATTAACAGAGAATTAATTACATATCAGTTTAATAACTAAACCACAGAGCTTTATAACAAGTTTATTAAATATATTCCAAAAGTACTTACTTTATTTCTGTGTGGGGGGGTATAATTTGCCCATTCTAATAAAAACAGTGAATTTTTTCTGTGAAGTTTAAAATAGCTTGGTGGTATAAAATACATTATAGTATATGTCAATATTTGGGCATAAAATACCAAAAGAGAAACCAGCTTTTATGTTCACACTAATAAAACAGGCCTACTCTCTCCCTGTGTAGCACCAGTTAAGACTAAAATTGATGCAAGTTATATGAATGACCTAATTCAATCTGTAAGAAAATTTTAAAAATCACCTTTGATATCTGTAATGCCAAGAAAACAACAGATCACAATGTGATGAAACAAAAATTACCCAAGGGATTTGCTCCTTACCTGCCTCCTACCCCTGCCCAACTCCCACCCCAATATCCTTGAGAGAGAAGCTTTTTCCACAAAATTGTAACAACTGGCTTCCACTTGTCTGGGCAAAGCTTCAGTTCAGCTAGACAGAGCTCAAACTCGTAAAACTGAGTGTAACTGTACAGTGAATACCACTGCCTCACCTGTAAACCACACAAATGCAAAAACATCTAAGAAGATCACCTTACCTTTAGGTTTTTATTCTAGCTCTTAAAAGAATAACTTTCTAAGAAAATTAAAGAATGGCCTAGCAAAACAATTTCATATGTCTCCAAAAGAAACACATAACTTCCACAGCAAAATACATGATTCTATTTAGATTATGCCTTCCAAAACCCCTCATATTTTAGTGATTTAGATTCTTACTTCTTATTCCTCTTTACAATAACTTAAAAATTTTTTTTGCCTTGCTAACACATCAGTACCTACTATATGCATAGACTATAAAACTTACTCAAAGGAAATTGGTTAAATTAAGATGGCCAATTTGTCTTTGAACTCACAGATTTTAAACAAACAGTTTTTGCAAGATTCTTCTGCCTTAAGAAAAACGGCCAACTTATATTTAAGGATCAAAGACATGAATTTCATCCCAAAACTAAACTCAATGGTTCAACGAACAAAATTCAAATAAATGATAACCACCTATGAAAAAACAGCTTATCTTTAACACACAGAATGTTGTGTAATTATTTACCATTGGTGAACAAATCCATTAGATGAGACTTTAGAATGTCATTATTAAGTAATAATGTAAAACTATTAGGTGAAGGTGTTTTAGAAAAAGGAATCAAAAGGCTAAAAGATCTATATGTCTAAAACAAACATGCAAAACCATACTACAGGCAAGTTTACATCTTGAGTAAGCTATACATAGCTAAATATAAATAAAGGTATAAGTTTTTTTGATCTGATAAATACACAGAATTCAATAAAATTTATATTATCAAATAGTTCAATTTCCTAGAGCATCATAATAAGCAATACTAAAAACAGAATTTTCCCTAGTTCAACATAACCTAATGGTAACAGTATATTGCTTAAAAGAAAGGAAGAGTAGAAATCAGATTATCAAGATAAATTTCACCTTATATAAATTTTAATCACTATTTTTGATAGTACTGATTAGATGCCATGAGTTTTATTATTAGCAAGTTATTTCAGGTTGAACAAAAGCTATGTTCTACTAAAATAATTACATAAGATCTAGCCAAATATAACTGAACAATGAAAACGATATTAACATTTTTCAAACATGCTAACTTCAAATCACTTTACTAAAATACTAACAGTGTAGCAATCTTGTACTCTAATTATTACCATATCTAACAAAAAGAATGCTATGTATCAGTTATTTTGGAAAATACACTTTTGAAAAAAACAAAACTGATAAACCCACTTTAACATGGCTTAGCAGAGACTCAAATATTACTGTACTATTCATTTCACAGTAAAAGAAACCGAGGAACCAAAAACCAGTTCATTAGTTTGGCATACCACATCTAGTATGCTTTTAGATAAAATGACAATCCTAATATCTTGCTTTCTCTTGTAGTCTATTACCAAAGCATCTGTATACACAGTTCTAGAAAAAATACTAGGAATTCAAATGAGCAATTAATGGGAGGAATTTCTTCTAGGTCTCCTTCTTTGATGAAAACTTTCCGAGGTTTCATATGTTGTTCTAAAGAGTGGTCCAAAAATTTCAAAAGCCTTGTGCCTCATCCTAAACGCAAAATCTTCCAGTAGCAGGATCAAGATAAAACTTAATTTCAAAGTCTTGCATCATAAATTGAAAAAAAAAAAAAGGTTTCTTCTATTAACTCTAGATTTATATAAATGGTTGTGGAATATTTTTTGAAAAAAAATTCAGATGGAAGAAAGTTACCTTTTGGTTCCATCTGTAAATTCAGTAATGCAATTTCAAGGAGCTATTTCAATACTTTAAAAATATATAAATATTAAAACAGGAAAGTTTTTCTTTCAGACCTCAAGTTTCTACGTCAAAAGTAGAAATCAGCAATCTAAGCCCTTAATCACATTGGCTGTCAGCAGAGAGAGTAGCTGATTGAGATGATATGCTCCTTACTTCATAGTTCAATTTAATCATAAAGGTATGCTACCAGCGTTCAAATGAATGCAGCTTCATCCGTTCATCAGAAATACTTCCTGTCGTTTACTAATAGAATCCAGCTTGGAATTGATAACTGTATATCAACAGTGTTGAGACAGGAGTCTTCGAAAAAATTTTCAGACTTCTGGAAAGCCAAAGAAGTAAAAAGGTGCTCATAATAGCCATTTTGATGAATCCAAACAGGAGAATGAAGAAGTTACTACTCTACAGACTATCTTAACCAAATGGAATCTCTTCAGTTTCTAGCACTGTGGAACTATCAGACCCTGCCTCAATGTCTTCACCTATTAACGTTACCTTATTAGGGTTGACTCTGAGCCAGTTAGACTTCATTCCGGAGATTTCTGACAGAAAATTAGACATCTGGGGTATTGCTCCTCCTAGATTAGATGAGAAGGAAAGGTATAGCTGGGTGTTGTTTTGCTAACTGTGCATCTTGACCTTAGCAGAAGATATAAAGTATGGGACTCATTATCAAGATATCTATTTTGTTGGCTGTTTTTTCTTTTCTTTTGTCCCAACTACTGGCTTTCAAATATTCACTTTAGCTTTCATAAGCAAGGTTACTCATGGAAAGTACTCCAATTTTTCCTCTGGGCATCTTCAGTACGGAATTCTTTAATTTTCAGTTCCAAGAGGCTTGCAATGGCAAAGCAGATGATTTGCATGTGACAGCATGCAGCTCAGAGCATGACTTAAGCAAAAGAAAAAAATCTGATATTGTGTTTGGAGTCGATGTTGCAGACTTGGAGAAGACGAATGCACTGATTCAGTGTTGGAAGTACACAGGCCTCTTGTCATGGCTATCTGTATTCAAATTCATTTTGATATTTGTTAGTAAGCCAAAAGCCAAGCCCAAGTCAACACACATATTTTAGGTCCATTCTTCGAAGTTAAAAAAAAAAAAAAAAAAAGATACTCAAAGTTTCATACTAAACTTTAGATATGCGAAAATTCACTGCCTCATATATTATTCTCAGTTCAAGCACTTTTTCTACTACTCAGTGATTTTTATAAAGAAATCAAATATATATAACTGATAATTTCAAGAAGTTAAAAAGATGCATACTGACTACTACTTAAACTATGTGAACTAAACTTCCCATATGCATTTCTTTTTCTGTACCAGGTAAAGCACCAAAATATCAGGGCCTTTGTCATAATTTTAGCAATCTTCATAATTCAGAGCTGCTTAACAAGCAGCTCCTCACTCAGTATTAATAACAAGAAATAGCTGGCCATTAATAGTCAGATTTTCCATCTCATCTTTTCCATTTTTTCATGAAATTTCCTCAAGAATTCCTAAAACAGAATTAAAAGATAAGTTCTAAAACTCAATGAATCTTGATAACTTCAGTTTCTCTAAAATAAGGTTGTTTTGGGCTTCCCTGGTGGCGCAGTGTTGAGAGTCCACCTGCCGATGCAGGGAACACGGGTTCGTGCCCCGGTCTGGGAAGATCCCACATGCCGCGGAGCGGCTGCGCCCGTGAGCCATGGCCGCTGAGCCTGCGCGTCCGGAGCCTGTTGCTCCGCAACGGGAGAGGCCACAACAGAGAGAGGCCCGCGTACCGCAAAAAAAAAAAAAAAAAAAAAACGGTAAAATAAGGTTGTTTCACAACAAAGGCATTCATCATCAGTGTTAAATCTTGTGGACCTCAATAAATTGTTTGTTTCAAAGAAACACCAGTCCTATCAACATAGTCTTCCAAAGAATGTAAGGCTGACTTTCCAACCCCAAAGTTTCTGGCTTTTGAGTAACTTCTATTCATTGAAATAGTAGGCACAAACCTATTTTTATCAATGTTAATTACAAAGCTTGTAAGAAATTTACCCTTATGAGTAGTAGTTTCATAATTCTCATAATCTGCTTCATTTAAGTAAATTGAAAAATAATTCCATGAAAACATTACTAGTTAAATGTCCCAACAGTTATTAAAAGAGGTAACTCCATAAATAATATTTACCTAGCTATTTCTAGATGCTGCTTAACACAATATAACCTGTATTTTAAAACTGAAACACATCAGGGGCTTCCCTGGTGGCGCAGTGGTTGAGAGTCCGCCTGCTGATGCAGGGGACACGGGTTCATGCCCCGGTCCGGGAAGATGCGGCGGAGCGGCTGGGCCCGTGAGCCATGGCCGCTGAACCTGCACGTCTGGAGCCTGTGTTCCGCAATGGGAGAGGCCACAACAGTGAGAGGCCCGCATACCGCAAAAAAAAAGCAAAAAAACCAAAAAAAACTGAAACACATCATACCAGTTGCACAGGAGGCCATAGTATCAGAACAACAGCTGATATACGCATGCTGCAAAATCTGATCCATTCTTGTCTAAAACATTATTAAGAGACAAAACTTTTTAATTAACATATTCATACCTTCACTGATCTGGTTCTCTGATGAAATCACACTTCCTGAGGGCAAGGAACCAACTGTGCTTGAGCCTTCCAAAGTCTGCCCCTTCTCAAAACTAAACTCTGGAAGTCTTGGAGCCTGGGGTCTGGTTTTTCTCGCAGGATTCAAGAAGAAACAGTAGGCACAACGAAAAGCTGCAGAGCATTTAAAAAAACAAAACAAAAATCATAAAACCAAAGAAATTTTAAGGACTAATCAAGTAACTCTCAAGATTACTTTTACAAGCAGTCAAAGAAACCTTCAAAAGTTACTTAGCCCTTGTGAAATTACTCGTGGTTTTAATAATATTATGGCAGGTGTTCTAACCAAAGTTTATTTTAAAGCATACTTTCTAATTATTAAAATTATAATATCAATTTAAAGCAGAAAAGATAATAAATTACATAGCAGGTTAACTAATAGCAAAACAATATTATAATGATCTAAATGTGTTACAGAAGTTACATTTCTAGTCACCGGAATCATTAGGTATCTTAAAATCCAGAATTTTGCTCACTTGACCCAAAAAATGTAGTATGTCATATTTGAGAAGCATAATTAATTTAGTTCAATATTTTTAAGTACTAGTAGCTGCACATAAAAATATTCTGAGGAGCTTTAAAAAAATGCTGATTCCTGGACCCCACCCCAGATCAATTAAAGCAGATTATCTGTAGGTGGGACCTGGGCATCACAATTTTTAAAAGCTCTTCATGTGATTCTGATGCACAGTGAAGTTTAAGAACTGGCTTAGGGACTTCCCTGACGGTCCAGTAGTTAAGACTCCGTGCTTCCAATGCAGGGGAAGTGGGTTCGATCCCTGGTCGGGGAACTAAGATCTCACATGCCGTACCGCATGGCAAAAAAAAAAAATAATAATAACAACTGTATACTGTATGAAGAAAAAAACCTGAGTTGCCTTTCCTACTTTGCTCTGTGTTCTACAATATGCCTGAACAACATATAAAGAGTAGTACCTAAAATAAAATGGCATTACATGGGAATTGGCATAGAATGAAATATTTAAAACATTTAAATCTAACTGCCAAATAATTCTTACCAATGTATTCAAATTCTTCTTTCAAAGCCATGCCATTGTGAGAAAAACACTGCTGACATATAAGGGCATACCTACACCAAAAGGAAAAATGAATAGAGAAGTTACAAATGCAGATAAAACCCATGGGAGAGGCTACTTTAGCCATCACAGCTGAAGTACACAGTACATAGCATTTAATATCGCTAAACATGTCATAGTAGATTAGATATTACTTATAAAACAATAAACAATACTCTTTAAACATGCTTACAGTAAAAATTTCAACTATTTTAAAATATAATTTATACATCAAATTAAAAATAAACTAAGAAACACTCAAATGAAAATATTCTTACTAAGTAAGCAGAAACATATTTGATAACAGAACACTTAAATTTTAATGTTTTCTAACATATATTCCTGGGGATGACAGACCCCAAATCTGTGGTCAGATTAAGACTGGAAAAGATGAAACCTCTTAGAGATTCACAGTGAGTATTATTAAAACCTCTGAGATGTCTTGTAGTAAAGAAATTAATTTAATCTTGTTTAGTCCAGTCCAAAGGTTAATTTCTATACATCATGATGCCTCTATCTATCCCAGTTACACTTAAACATCTTCTGCATTTTCTACTTATGTAATCTCTCTGTTCTCTGCATATGTACTTAACAAATACTTGGCCCTATCAAACAACATTCTATCTGTTTTGAATAACATATAATTTTTTACATTAACATTAAATTCTAGTCCCTTTATTAAAACGATAATATTAACCAATAACCTTGTCAAATATCTACTCTAAGAATATCCTAAGAATTACTTAAAAGTCTATACTATGACAATTGCTCTGCTCACATCATACCTATAATCCTAGAGTTATTATAAGGATTAATTAAGATAATACCTGGAAAAGCATTTTGGAACTGTAAGTGCCAAATACATGAAATTATCCTCACTGTTATTAAAATTATCACCATCAAGTCCAGTACTCACATTTGTAAAACTCCATTTCTTACAACCTACCAACTTTTCACTATTTACATGCTCTTCAAGTTCGAAAGAGTCAATGAAATGATTCAATTTCTCTAAAAATTACCTTATAGTATGGTTATAACATAGCAGTTACAATATTTTTTCTGTTATATATAATACATTTTTAAATTTTTTATCTAGATACTTTAAGCTACTACTGAAAAATAATTGAATATGTACTCTTTTGCAGGGCTATAAAATACTCCATTACGTTCTAAAATCAGGAAACAAGAACCACAAAGTTGTAGAACATCTAGGGCATGTGCACACACACATACCCTAACCAATAAGCTTTTCTTCATTTTCATTTTTCTACCACCCTAGTAAACATTACCTGTTCTGTGGACCATCACCAACTAAATATTCAACAATTCTATCCAGAGCTCCTCGTTCTCGGGGCAGAATAGGTCTTGCTAAAGGTGGACCAGGAGGATGAAGACCTAGTAAATAAATAAATATATATATAACTTATATGTATAAAATACATTTAAACTTTAATTCAGTTGCCAAAAACTACCTATGCTTGTTCGAACTTTTAAATGATTTTAACAAAACAAAAATAATATTGTTATTAACCTCTGTGTTCAAATTTTCATTGAAAATACTGCACTACAAAAAATATATTTATACATGTGCTATATTAGAACCAGGAACATAATCTATTAAGGAATAAAGCTATGTTGAGTTCTGTACAAATTAATTTTTAAAATGCTCAGACTCTTAAAAGTTTATGTAATAATAAACTAGGGGATGTCCACTTTGTACCACAACAGAATAACCAGGGTCAGATTTAATCTTCCCACCTAAAACAACTAAAATACTGTGTAAAATATATGATGCAATGGTCTTAAAGACACTGGATATCAGGCAATGTAAGATAAAGATCCCTGAAAGACAAAAAGCAAATAAGATGAGCCCACTGCCAACTCCCAACAGCCAACTGCCCCCAACCTGTTGCCTGGAGAGAGTTTCCAGGTAGCAACTCAGGCAGGGTAAATCCAGGTGAAGTTCATCAGTCTCCTTGAGTTGAGGAGATAAAGCTGGAACTCTGGGGAGGCCAAGACAGGTTGAGTTCACTGGAAAGAGTACCAGAGGGGAGAGAATGCACAGAGCAAGAACACCAAAGATCTGCCCAGGATGCCTATGAGGAAGACTACCTGAGGACAGAGAAATAACTGCCCCAAAATACTAAAGCTACCAGTGCTCACATGGGATCAAAAATATCACATGTTCCCACCAGCCAGGGTGGAAAACTTCATAACTCACAGGTCATTGGGTAAGTATTCAGAGGAGCTTTGTATAGGAATATGAAAACATCCTGTACCCAATAAGGTTAGATCTACAATGTCTGACATCAGATAAAAAATTATTAGACATGCAAATTAGCAGGAAAATACAACCCATATGAGAAAAATCAATCAAAAGTGACCCAGAAATGACAAAGATGACACCATTAATAGACAAATATACTAAAACACTTATTATGACTATATTCCATATGCTTGAGAATCCAGAGGAAAGACTTAATATGTTAAGTAGAGACATGAAAAAAATTTAAAAGATCCAAATTGAATCTCTACAGGTGAAATCTATATCTTGATTTAAAAATCCACAGACGAAATGAATAGCTGGACATTACAAGAAAAAATTAGTAAACTTCAAGACAGAGCAACAGAAACCATACAAAATGAAACACAAAGTCTAAAAAGATTTTTAAATGAACAAATCATCAGTGAGCCATGGAACAACTTCAAGCACCTAGTATACATATAACTGAAGTTCAGAAGAGGAGAAAGAGGGAAAGAAAAATATATTAGAAGAAATAATGCACAGAACTTTTCCAAATTGGACGAAAACTGTAAACAAACACACAGACCCAAGAATATCAACAAGCCCTAAGCACAAGAAATATAAATAATATTGTGCCAAGGCACAGCATACTCAAACTGCTTAAAACCAGTGATAGAGGGAAAATCTTAAAAGCAGTCAGCTGTGGCACAGTGGTTGAGAGTCCACCTGCCGATGCAGGGGACATGGGTTCGTGCCCTGGTCCAGGAAGATCCCACATGCCGCGGAGCGGCTGGGCCCGTGAGCCATGGCCGCTGGGCCTGTGTGTCTGGAGCCTGTGCTCCGCAACGGGAGAGGCCACAACAGTGAGAGGCCCGCGTACCGAAAAAAAAAAAAAAGCAGTCAGAAAAAGATACATTATATACAGAGAAACAGAGATAAGAATGACAGATTTCTCATCAGAATATAAGCAAGCCAGAAGACAGTGAAACAGTATCTTTAAAGTTCTGAAAGAAAAACTATCAAATTAGAACTCTGTATTAATGAAAACATCTTTTAAAAATGAAGGCTTTTTTTGGACATACAAAACTGAAAGAATTCATCACTAGCAGAACTGTACTATAAGAAATGTTAGAAGAAATCCTTCAGGCAGAAGAAAAATGACATCAGACAGAAAGCTGGATCTACACAAAAGAAAGAGGAGTACCTGAAATGGTTACCATGTGGGTAAATACATAAAATTTATTATTTAAATCACTTTAAAAAATAATCAGTGGCTTAAAGAAAAAGTAATACATGATTTCCCTTCCTGTCCAAAATTTCCCATGAAAGCTTTTGTAAGCCAAAATGGCATAAAGTGAAGAAGCAATTACCTTAGGATACATCTTGCTAATGGATGCACAAAATAAATTGAGATAAAACACAGATGTTCACAGACAAAGTTCAAAGCTATGGCGGCTTGATGCTGAGATGCTGAGTGTAGTTCCCAGGGAAGTAGCTTGGCGGTGCCACTCTTGCTGCTCAGGATGTGCGCTGCCTCTATAACAGCTCACTGCAAAACAAACGCTAAACGCTATTTTTGCTTTCCACCTTTTTTCGTAAAAGCGAAAACCCTCTTCCGATTTCTTTCAGTTAGTGAAAACAGGTACTAATGTAGGTCTTTCATAAAAGCAAAGTGGTGTAAAGTGAACTTTCAAAATGCGGGGGATATCTGTAATTTCTTCTGGGGTTTATAATACATATATAAGCAAAACGTATGACAACAATAGCACAAAGGCCAGAAGGAGAGAAACATTAGTACACTGTAGCTTGATTCGTAAACTATGTGAGAACTGGTATCATATTACTTGAGATGAACTATGACAAATTAAAGATACATACTGCAAACTCTAAAATACCTGCTAAAATAACAAAAACAAAAAAGCACTATAGCTGATAAGGCAACAAAAAGAATTAAATGGAATCATAAAAGACACTCAACCCACAAGAAGGCAGAAGACAGGAGAAAGGTAGCAGAACAGATGGGACAAATAGGAAAAAAAATAGCACAATAAAAGATTTAAACTCAAACCTAAACATACTAATCATTACATTAAATTTATGTGGCCTGAACATCCTCACTATAAGGCAAATATTGTCAGAATGGATAAAAAAGCAAGACCCAATAGATGCCGCTTACAAAAACCCCATTTTAAATATAAGGACACAAACAGGTTAAAAGTAAATGACAGGAAAAATATATAAATACACTAACACTAATCAAAAGAAACCTGGAGCACTTGTATTAATAGCAATCAGAGTAGATTCGGGAGCAAAGAATATAATCAGGGATAAAAAGGGTAATTTCATAATGACAAGGAGTCAATTCATCAAGAAGACATAATAATCCTAAACATATATGTGCATCATAACAGAGTTTCAAAAACTAACAGAACTACAAAAAGAAACAAAGACACAATTATAGTCAGAGATTTCAACAGCATTCTCTCAATAATTGACAGAACAAACAGACAGAAAATCATTGATGACATAGAGTACTATCTACTACCAACTTGACCTAATTGACATTTATAGCCATTCTACCCAACAGGAACAGAATATATATTCCTTTCAAGTGAATATAAAACATACACCAAGACAAATGATAGTATGAGGTATAAAACAAGTCTCAATACATTTAAGAAGATTCAATAATTCAAAGTATGTTTTCTGATAACAACAGAATTAAATTAGAAATCAGCAACAAAAAGACATCATGAAAATATCCAAATTTTTGGAGACTAAATAATAGACATATAAAAAATCCAGGCTTTAAAGAAAAATCAAAAAATAAATTAGAAAGCATTTTTAACTAAATGAAAACAAACAAAAAAACATATCAAATTTATGACATGCACCTAAAGCAATACTTAGAGGAAAATTTATAACACTAAACACTATACCACTAAACACCTACAAAACAGGATAGGCCTAAAATCCATGAATTCAGCTTCCACCTTAAGAACCACAAAGGAAACAGCAAATGAAACCTGAAGTAAACAGAATAAAGGAAATAATAAAGATCAGAGAGGGAATTAATAAAAGAGGAAATACAAAAATAATAGAGAAAAGCTAGCTCTTTCAGAAGACCAATTGCATTGATAAACGTCTAGCCAGACTAATCAGGGAAAAAAAAAAGGAAGATACAAAATACTAACGTTAAGAATGAGACAGACTTCCCTGGTGGCGCAGTGGTTAAGAATCCATCTGACAATGCAGGGGCCACAGGTTCGAGTCCTGAACCAGGAAGATCCCACATGCCAAGAAGTAACTAAGCTCGTGAGTCCCAACTACGGAGCCTGCAGTCTAGAGCGCGCGAGCCAAAACTACTGAGCCCATGCGCCACAACTACCGAAGCCCAGGCACCTAAAAGCCCATGCTACACAACAAGAAAGCCACTGCAGTGAGGAGCCTGCACACTGGAACGAAGAGCAGCCCCCACTTGCTGCAACTAGAGAAAGCTCGTGCATAGCAACGAAGACCCAATGCAGCCAAAAATAAATAAATGAATAAATAAATAAATAAATTTATTAAAAAAATGAGACATGACATAAATCGAGATAGTAAAGATATTAAAAGAATAAGAAGGGTATATTATGAATAACTTTATGCCAATAAATTCTGTAAGTTAGATGAAATAAATTCCTCGAAAGACTACCAAACTACCACAACTCACTCAACAACAATTAGATAACTATTTAATTTGTTAAAATTTTGTTAAGAATTTTTGCATCCATGTTCATGAGGGATATTAGTCTGCAGTTTTCCCTTTAAAAAACTGAATTTTTAGTTGCAAAAAAAAACCTTCCACAAAGAAAACACCAAGCCCAGGTACTTTAACCTATAAAATTTTAATTTATTATTAAGAAATAATACCAGACCACAGGACAGACAGAAGAAGCAAGAAGAACTACAGTCCTGCAGCCTGTGGAACAAAAACCAAATTCACAGAAAGACAAAATGAAAAGGCAGAGGACTATGTACCAGATGAAGGAACAAAATAAAACCCCAGAAAAACAATTAAATAAAATGGAGATAGGCAACCATCCAGAAAAAGAATTCAGAATAATGATAGCGAAGATGATCCAGGACCTCGGAAAAAGAATGGAGGCAAAGACTCAGAAGATGAAAGAAATGTTTAACAAAGACCTAGAATAATTAAAGAACAAACAAACAGAGATGAACAATACAATAACTGAAATGAAAAATACACTAGAAGGAATCAATAGCAGAATAACTGAGGCAGAAGAACAGATAAGTGACCTGGAAGACAGAATGGTGGAATTCACTGCTACAGAACAGAATAAAGAAAAAAGAATGAAAAGAAATGAAGACAGCCTAAGAGACCACTGGGACAACATTAAATGCAACAACATTTGCATGATAGGGGTTCCAGAAGGAGAAGAGAGAGAGAAAGGACCCAAGAAAATATCTGAAGAGATTATAGTCGAAAACTTCCCTAACATGGGAAAGGAAATAGCCACCCAAGTCCAGGAAGTGCAGAGAGTCCCATACAGGATAAACCCAAGGAAGACATACACCAAGACACATAGTAATCAAATTGGCAAAAGTTAAAGACAAAGAAAAATTATTAAAAGCAACAAGGCAAAAATGACAAATAACATACAAGGGAACTCCCATAAGGTTAACAGCTGATTTCTCAGCAGAAACCCTACAAGCCAGAGGGCAGTGGCATGATGTATTTAAAGTGATTAAAGGGAAGAACCTACAACAAAGATTATTCTATCAGGCAAGGATCTCATTCAGATTCAACTGAGAAATCAAAAACTTTACAGACAAGCAAAAGCTAAGAGAGTTCAGCACCACCAAACCAGAGCTAAAACAAATGCCAGAGGAATTCGCCTAAGTGGGAAACACAAGAGAAGAAAAGGACCTACAAAAACAAACCCAAAACAATTAAGAAAACGGTAATAGGAACATACATATCAATAATTACCTTAAATGTGAATGGATCAAATGCTCCAACCAAAAGACACAGGCTTGCTGAAGGGACACAAAAACAAGACCCATATATATACTGTCTACAAGAGACCCACTTCAGACCTAGGGACACAAACAGACTGAAAGCGAGGAGATGGAAAAAGATATTCAATGCAAATGGAAATCAAAAGAAAGCTGTAGTAGCAATACTCATATCAGATAAAATAGACTTTAAATAAAGAATGTTACAAGAGACAAGGAAGGACACTACGAAAGGGATCAATCCAAGAAGAAGATATAACAATTATAAATGTATATGCACCCAACATAGGAGCACCTCAATATATAAGGCAAATGCTAACAGCTCTAAAAGGGGAAATCGACAATAACACAATAATAGTAGGGGACTTTAACACCTTATTTACACCAAAGGAAAGATCATCCAGACAGAAAATTAATAAGGAAACACAAGCTTTAAATAACAAAAGAGATCAGATAGATTTAATTGATATTTATAGGACATTCCATCCAAAAACAGCAGATTACACTTTCTTCTCAAATGCACATGCAACATTCTCCAGGATAGATCACATCTTGGGTCACAAATCAAGCCTTGGTAAATTTAAGAAAATTGGAATTATATCAAGCATCTTTTCTGACCACAATGCTATGAGATTAGAAATCAATTAAAGGGGAAAAAACATAAAAAACACAGACACATGGAGGCTACACAATACGTTACTAAATAACCAAGAGATCACTGAAGAAATCAAAAAGAAAATCAAAAAATACCTAGAGACAAATGACAATGAAAACACGATGATCCAAAACCTATGGCATGCAGCAAAAGCAGTTCTAAGAGGGAAGGTTATAGCAATACAATGCTCCCTCAAGAAACAAGAAAAATCTCAAATAAACAATCTAACCTTACAACTAAAGTAACTAGAGTAAGAAGAACAAACAAAACCCACAGTTACTACAAGGAAAGAAATCATAAAGATCAGAGCAGAAATAAATGATATAGAAGCAAAGAAAACAACAGCAAAGATCAACAAAACTAAAAGCTCGTTCTTTGAGAAGATAAACAAAACTGATAAACCATTAGCCAGACTCATCAAGCAAAAGAGGGAGAGGACTCAAATCAATAAAATTAGAAATGAAAAAGGAGAAGTTACAACAGACACTGCAGAAATACAAAGCATCCTAAGAGACTACTATAAGCAACTCTGTGCCAATAAAATGGACAACTTGGAAGAAACTGACAAATTCTTAAAAAGGTATAACCTTCCAAGACTGAACCAGGAAGAAATAGAAAATATGAACAGACCAATCACAAGTAATGAAATTGAAACTGTGATATAAAATCTTCCAACAAACAAAAGTCCAGGACCAGATGGCTTCACAGGCGAATTCTATCAAACATTTAGAGAAGAGCTAACACCCATTCTTCTCAAACTCTTCCAAAAATTTTCAGAGGAAGGAACACTCCCAAACTCATTCTATGAGGCCACCATCACCCTGATACCAAAACCAGACAAAGATGTCACAAGGATAGAAAACTACAGGCCAATATCAACGATGAGCATAGATGCAAAAATCCTCAAACAAAATACTAGCAAACAGAATCCAATAGCACATTAAAAGGATCATACACCATGATCAACTGGGGTTTACCCAAGGAATGCAAGGATTCTTCAATATATGCAAATCAATCAATGTGATACACCATATTAACAAATTGAAGAAAAATCATATGATCATTGCAATAGATGCAGAAAAAGCTTTTGACAAAATTCAACACCCATTTATGATAAAAACTCTCCAGAAAGTGGGCACAGAGGGAACTTACCTCAACATAATAAAGGCCGTATACGACAAACCCACACCAAACATCATTCTCAATGGTGAAAAACTGAAAGCATTTCCTCTAAGATCAGGAACAAGACAAGGATGTCCACTCTTGCCACTATCATTCAACATAGTTTTGGAAGTCCTAGCTATGGAAATCAGAGAAGAAAAAGAAATAAAAGGAATACAAATCGGAAAAGAAGAAGTAAAAGTGTCACTGTTTGAAGATGACATGATACTATACCTAGAGAATCTCAAAGATGCCACCAGAAAACTCCTAGAGCTAATCAATGAATTTGGTAAAGTTGCAGGATACAAAGTTAATGCACAGAAATCTCTTGCATTCCTATATACTAATGATGGAAAATCTGAAAGAGAAATTAAGGAAACACCCCCATTTACCACTGCAACAAAAAGAATAAAATACCTAGAAATAAACCTACCTAGGGAGACAAAAGACCTGTATGCAGAAAACTATAAGACACTGATGAAAGAAATTAAAGATGATACCAACAGATGGAGAGATATACTATGTTTCTGGATTGGAAGAATCAATATTGTGAAAATGACTATACTCCTCAAAGCCATCTACATATTCAATGCAATCCCTATCAAATTACCAATGGCATTTTTTACAGAACAAGAACAAATCATCTTAAAATTTGTACAGAGACACAAAAGACCCCGAATAGCCAAAGCAGTCATGAGGGAAAAAAATGGAGCTGGAGGAATCAGACTCCCTGACTTCAGACTATACTACAAAGCTACAGTAATCAAGACAATATGGTACTGGCACAAAAACGGAAACACAGATCAATGGAACAAGATAGAAAGCCCAGAGATAAACCCTACGCACATATGGTCACCTTATTTTTGATAAAGAAGGCAGGAATATACAATGGAGAAAAGACAATCTCTTCAATAAGTGGTGCTGGGAAAACAGGACAGCTACATGTAAAAGAATGAAATTAGAACACTCCTTAACACCATACACAAAAATAAACTCAAAATGGATTAGAGACCTAAATATAAGACCAGAGACTATAAAACTCTTACAGGAAAACATAGGAAGAATACTCTATGACATAAATCACAGCAAGATCTTTTTTGATCCACCTCCTAGAGTAATGGAAATAAAAACAAAAATAAACAAATGGGACTTAATGAAACTTAAAAGTTTTTGCAAAGCAAAGGAAACTACAAAACAAGATGAAAAGACAACCTTCAGAATGGGAGAAAATATGTGCAAACGAATCAACAGACAAAGGATTAATCTCCAAAATATATAAACAGCTCATGCAGCTCAATATTACAAAAAACAAACAACCCAATAAAAAAATGGGCAAAAGACCAGATAGACATTTCTCCAAAGATGACATACAGATGGCCAAGTGGCACATGAAAAGCTGCTCAACATCACTAATTATTAGAGAAATGCAAATCAAAACTACAATGAGGTATCACCTCACACCAGTTAGAATGGGCATCATCAGAAAATCTACAAACAACAAATGCTGGAGAGGGTGTGGAGAAAAGGGAACCCTCTTGCACTGTTGGTGGGAATGTAAATCAATACAGCCACTATGGAGAACAGTACGGAGGTTCCTTAAAAAACTAAAAATAGAATTACCATATGACCCAGCAATCCCACTATTGGGCATATACCCAGAGAAAACCGTAATTCAAAAAGATACATGCACCCCAATGTTCACTGCAGCACTATTTACAATAGCCAGGTCATGGAAGTACCTAAATGCCCACTGACAGACAAATGGATAAAGAAGATGTGGTACATATATAGAATGGAGTATCAGCCATAAAAAGGAACGAAATTTGGTCATTTGTAGAGACGTGGATGGACCTAGAGACTGTTATACAGAGTGAAGTAAGTCAGAAAAAGAAAAACAAATATCGTATATTAACGTATATATGTGGAATCTAGCAAAATGGTACAGATGAACTGGTTTGCATGGCAGAAATAGAGACACAAATGTACAGAACAAATGTATGGACACCAAGAGGGGAAAGCCGGTGTGTGGGAGGGGGTGTGATGAATTGGGAGATTGGGATTGACATATACACACTAATATGTATAAAACAGGTAACTAATAGAACCCCCTCTATTAAAAAATAAAATTCGAAGAAATAATACCATTTCCACACAAACTTGTCCATAAAATTAAAGATGAGAAAATACCTTCTCATAGTGAGGCCAGCATTACTCTGATAACAAAACCAGAAAAAAAAATTACAAGAAAAAACAAAACTACAGACCAATATCCCTAAGGAAAATTGCTGTAAATATTTCTAACGAAATTTTAGCAAATTGAACCCAACAATATATATAAAATAATAAAACATCATGACCAAGTGAAATTTACCTCAGGAAAGCTAGTGGTTTAACATCTAAAAATCAATGTTAAAAAAACCAATAAGGGGGCTTCCCTGGTGGCGCGGTGGTTGGGAGTCCGCTTGCCGATGCAGGGCGCACGGGTTCGTGCTCCAGTCCGGGAGGATCCCGCGTGCCGTGGAGCGGCTGGGCCCGCGGGCCATGGCTGCTGAGCCTGCGCGTCCGGAGCCTGTGCTCCGTGACAGGAGAGGCCACGGCAGTGAGAGGCCTGCATACAGCAAAAAACAAAACAAACAAACAAAAAAAAAAACAATCAGGGACTTCCCTGGTGGAGCAGTGATTAAGAATCCACCTGCCAATGGAGGGGACACGGATTCGATCCCTGGTCTGGGAAGATCCCACATGCCGCAGAGCAACTAAGCCCATGTGCCACAACTACTGAGCCTGCACTCTAGAGCCTGCATGCCACAACTACTAAAGCCCCTGTGCCTAGAGCCTGTGCTCCGCAGCAAGAGAAACCACCACAATGAGAAGCCCATACACTGCAACGAAGAGTAGCCCTCGCTTGCCGCAACTAGAGAAAGCCCACGCACAGCAACAAAGACCCAACGCAGCCAAAAATAAATAAATAAATTTATTTTTAAAAAATCAATCAGTGTATTTCACCATATGAGATAGTGAATGTTAAAACAGTGATGTTAAAACAAAAAAACAAACTAAAACCCTACATGAGCATCTCAATAGATGCAGAAAAAGCATTTGACAAAATCCATCATCTTTTACTGATAAAAACCTTTGTAACTAGGATTGGAAGGGTACTTCCTCAATCTGACAAAGGGTATCTATTAAAAAAAAAAAACCTATAGCTTACATCAGGCTGAATGAAGAAAAAGTAAATGCTCTCCTCCTAAGATCAGCAATAAGGCAAGGATGTCTGCTCTCACCACTTCTATTTAACACTGCACTAAAGGTTCTAGCTAGTATAATAAGGCAAGAAAAAGAAATGAAAGGAATCCAGATTTTAAAAGAAGAAGTAAAATTGTCCTTACTTACAATCTGACAGCCTATGTAGAAAATACTATGGAATCTATAAGAAAAAAAGCTATCAGAACTAACAAGTGAGTTTAGCAATATTACAGGATACAAGATCAATATACAAAAATCAACTCTATTTCTATATATGTTAGCAAGGAACAATGGAAATAGTTAATAAAATATCATTTCAAATATGATAAAAACATGAAAAAATTAGATGTACGTTTAACCCCAAAAGGTGCAAAACCTATATACTGAACACTGCAAAACATTGTTGAGAGAAACTAGAGAAGATCTAAATAAATAGAGAGATACATTGTGTTCATGTAATAAATTAGCCAGTATCAGAGGAGATGAATGGAGAATGGGGAGTGGAGGAATAACCCAGAATTTAGTTAATGATTACATCATATAAAAACAGTAGCAACAAAAACAAAGATTGCACATTCAAACTTTATGAATTGTTAACTCCACAGTCTCTGAAAACTGAAACAGAACTGTGTGCAGGAGATACTCTGAACTGAGAGACTACACAGAAGGCACTGAGAAGAAAGTGAGAGAATAAAATAAATAAGATGTGATGTTTGCCTTTGTAAAACAAGGCCAGATAAGAGTAAGATAGGCAGCAATGGAGGTTACGTGGAGACCTCGTAGAAGACTTTGAAACAAAATGCGGTCTTGTTGGAATAAACCCTGCAATACATGCATAAAAGGTTTTCAAAATGGCTGTGACAAATACTTTAAAGCATTAAAAAATGGCTTTAGGGCAGTAACATGATATTAATATGTTAAAAGATAAGAAAGAGATTTGCTTTGTAAATAATCACAAATCTAAAGGTTGTTACCATCTTTAAAAAGGCAAATGATGTAGAATTATAGCTAGTAAATGAAATTTAGGTTCTAGAATAAGTTTTTAGTATTACAAATCAAGTACATTTTTCAGATTTCATCAGTTATTGGTATAGTCGTACTAACAACATTCAATCATTATCATCAAAACATTAACTTGAATGTAGACATTAAGTGTCATCCCTCATTACCAAATTTTCAACTTGAATAAACATGCCAAATTAGATTTTGAAAGCATTTAAGCCAACTTAACTTTTGCTGGAGTATTTTACTTCTACATGTTTAAAATGAAAATGTCCAGAAAGGAATCTGGATAAATAAAACAACAGATTTCATAAAACTATCTTAACTCCCTTGCATACTAATAACTTTTAAAATAACACATCTTTGTATTCATGCTGTTATGGGTAACAGTAATTAATAAAAACATCAAGAGCAATCATTGTAGGAATACTGGTCATTTTTACACAGCTTGGCAAATTATCAAGTACCTGCTGGTTATTAATTTCCAAACATATGGGAGCCCTGTGGTAATACACATTAAATTGATTCTCTTCCACAAATATGGCATAATGAAAATATGAATTATTAATCTTCGCTGTAAGAAATCACTTAACTCATTCATACTTTTGGCAATGTACAACTTAAATACAAAGTCTTTTACACAGAAACTAATTAAAAACTTCAGTAAAATATGTTATATTTACATGATCATGAAATGGTAGGCCATTGCTCCTGCTATAATCCTGTTCTTACATGTGCTAGTATATAATTTTTATTATTTTATATAAATTGCTAAACTTTAATTTCTTTAAAACTAGTTATACAAATGTATATAACTCATGCATTCTCACAAAAAATGTTCTTTCATTAAACAACTAAGAGCTTTACTTTACAAATATGGGTATCTTGGATCAACTAGATAACTGAAAGATGAATAATTTTCAATCACTTTAATTTACTCAACTTCACAAAATATATGGCTGCCTTGAGTGACATCATTATATGTCAAGTTTAAAAGTATTTTTTCAATAACCAATAATTAAAAGTTATGTTTTGTATTCATTTCATTTGTAGCTAGCTTTCTTAATGTATTTATAAATTAATAGTTTTCTAGTTTTCTAAAATCTTATGCTGCTTTTTTTGAAGAAAAAGCAGGAAAAAAAGTCTACTGCATTAGTAACATTTAGATTGCTTATTGATTTTATTACATAAGTGCCCTGAATACCTGATATCAACTACTAACTAGCCTCAAAATCATTATAAATTATATGTAATTAGTCATGAAATATGAAAGTAATCTAAATTAAAATTAAATATTCTAAAATAAAATAAATAATTTACTATCATATTCAATAATCAGACATGGAAATCTACATAAACTAATGTGATCTGCTGATATAGTGGACTTCCATGTCCCAATCACACTCCAAAAGAAAGCTGCAGGGTAATATAATCTATTACACTCCAAAAATGGGGTCTTCCCCTAGAGATCTACAGCACTGAAAAATGAGAGTCCAAAGAAATGAAATACTAGTAAAGGGTAATAGTAGTAATTCTATTGAATTATTGTTATTAATTCAATAGAACTTTATGTTAAAGTATCTGTCAGAAGATACTAAGGTTCTATGGCTTAAAAAAAGAAAAATCTACCAAGCCCACATTAACATTAGTAGTATTATACACCACAACGCATGAATATTCTTCCTGAAATATGTTAAGTAATTGTCATATTTAAAAATATATATGAAGGGGCTAGCAAAAAGCACAAATATATTCCAAAAATGTTCTCTTCTATCGTCATTTTATATAAATCTGGGACCATTCTAAAGCTGAATATAAAAAGATATGCTATACTGTTGACTACAGAATACTACAAAGTTTTATTGCCATTTAAACAAAGAAGCCATAACAGTTAAATGAGCTCAAGAAATAGGTTTCAGTATCACAAGGTGCCAGCTGTAAAGAGTTATGGCTAATTGAATATGGAACTCCTGCTTAATCAGATAACTGCTCTGCTATTTCCAAATGAAATGCCATTTCCATACTGTCTGAAAATGGTCCGTTTTATTGGTAACCAGAGAAAACAATATAAACTGTAAATAACGTTAAGTGCTCTGTTTACCCATTCCAGGCACTGAAGTAGCAGGGGATCCAAAACGTCTTGGTAACACATTTGACGATAGGGCTGGAATAACAGTTCTTTCTGGGGGTCCACCAGGGGCCGAAGTGTCCTTTGGTGGTCCAGGAGATACTGGAACTTTGCAGGGAGAGCCCTGGCTAGAGCCTGCTGGTGCTGGAGAAAGGTTTCTTTGAGCTGCAGGTCGCTGACGAATCTCTGAGAATAAGAATAAAAAGTATGTATTAGGTTCAACATCCAACATACCACCATTAGTCAATATCACAAATGACTTACATTTAATAATGTTTTGTGGCACTAGAAGGCATCTGTAGGGTCAAAACTACTTGTAATAAGAAATCTATAAAATGTGACACTGAAAGCTGGCTGTAGAGTACTCCACTTCTGAACCTACAATTCAACTACATGTATATATTTACACAACAAGCCTTGATCTAAGTCTACCTGCTGATATTATTTTTCAAAATAAATTCAAATAAAATAAAATTGTCACCCAGTTATGCATCATATCTTTTTACAATAATCCTTCCCAAGTTATGATAAAGAAAGTTTATCAGAATTAGTGAAAACGCCAGTGAAAACAAGATAAAAAAATGGTAATGCTAAGAAATGAGTAAATAAGTATATTTTGTAATTATCAAGTATTTATGAGGTAATTAAAGTAGTCATAGAAATGCTGAAAAAGTATTCTTTACTATTAGGTACCAATAGCTTCCCATTCTCCTTTATACTATTGCTATCTTTTTGGGTAAACTTTTTTTGCCAATACAGTTTACAAAGGAAAACTTCCACTCTGCATAAACAATATATTATCATAAACAAATCTTATCTTTTTCTGCAAAAATTACAAGAAGTGGACAAATGTGCCAAATCCAGGCTGCTGACTCTTTCTGAAACACAATAACGCTGTTGTTTACATACTGTCTATGGCTACTTTAGAAGAGTTGCGTAGTTACAACAGAGACCATACGGCTCTCAAAGCCATTTACTATATTTACTATCCGGTGCTTTACAGAAAGTTTCATGATCCCCTGCCTACTCGATAACATAAAATTCAATTCTGTCATTCCCCATACCCACCAATATCTTACTTGAATGTCGATGGTAAGAGCTCAAATAAAGATGCACTTCTAGCTTTTTAATTCTACATATCACCTTAAATTATCACAAATCCTGAAACTGTAGGCTAAAATTAAAGAAGTTAAATTTTAATTGGCATGACTGGTAAAAAATGCATACCTCCAGAAGCAAAATAGTTTAGATTTGGACTCTATTTGACAGTTAAAGATTTTCATGAAAAGTTCATTGCAATCAAAAGTACAGCTTGAGCATCAGATTTCATTTTACTATAATCTAGTCTACTAGTTAAGAACCTGGGCCCTGCGGTCAAAAAGGTTTGGTTAGAATCCTGGCTGCAGCTACAAGACCACAGATGGGCTAATTTCACTAAGTCTTTGTCTCTTTATCTGTAAAATTAGGATAATAATATCCTAACTCAGAATTGTTATGAGAATTAAATAAGATAATATCTGTAAGTTGATAGTTCACGTTTATTGAATACATATTTCAGATGACAGTGTTTTCATACAGCTAAGTATTTCAAATCACCATTTATCTGTAATTAGTGGGACCAACTAATTTTCCATTGGTTCTTAATTTAATCTCTAACCTAGCCACTGCAACAATAAATTACAAGCATGTCATCATTATATAAATGGAACTGCCCTTATATTTGGCTATTTTCCTTACAGTTTATAGAAAACTTCAGATTTTACCTAGACTAAGTGTATCTTAATAACTCCTGCAAATTAGCTGGTCACTTAATTATCTTTGATTCACAAGGAACACCTTAAAAGATGGTTACACATAAGAAAAGCCACTAAATGCTGCAAAAGGTACTGAGATCAATGAAATCATATAAAGATCTGGTCACTGGAATTAATTTAAAAAAACAAGGCATCAAATATTGTAAATCATTTCTTTAGCAGATTTTTAGGTAGGTAAAACATAACTCAAAAATTACATTTTTCTTCCAGATAAATAAATGCTTAACATTTATTAGACTATCTTAAAAGTTACTATTATCCTTTCACTTCTTGAACAAAGACTTGAGACTGCATCCTCTGAGTGTGCATTTACCCAGTGAAAATTAACTAAGGCACTCTTTTTTTTAACATCACTCATATGCTACTGAAAGGTAAGGTCTATAACTAACTATTTAACAAAGAACACCATATCTAGCATTCCATAAAAGAGATGTGGCTTAATAATTTCTAAATCTAAAATTAGGCAGACAAAAAGGAAAACTGATACAGAAGAGTCAAGAAAGGGAGAAAAAGTTTCAATGTTTACAAAAGAAAAGCAGGTAACAAAGAGTTACCATGACAATGGTTGAAAATAGCTAGCAATACAATACCAAATCTATATTTGGTAAAGTGTTATGGAATATTCTGGTAGTCTCAATTTAAAATATGTAAGATTTATCTACTTTTAGCTACATGGCACTTACAAATGCTTTGTATTATAATTCTCTTAAAAAGTTTCTAGTACTCAACAAAGTGGTCATATCGGTTATATTGAACATTTCCCACATTTAAATGTAAAATACCATCCCCCAAAAAGATTTAGCAAGCATTCTATGTCAGTCTGGTTAAGTATAAGGACTGTCCCATAAAGCCACCTCTTGGCCAGAGGATGTTTTAACATCCTTATCAATGATCAATCAACTATTCAATAAAAATCACACCAAGTATGAGGACATGTCTATAATTTTAAATTCAAAATGAAGCAGACTCAAAATGAGATTAAAAACTACTATTTTATGATAAACAAAAGGAAGAAAAAAAAGTTTAAAATAATAAAATAAGATAGTTGTTAAAAGCATAGATTCTGAAATCAAACTGTCTTGATTTAAATTTTAGCTCCACCCTGTTTATTAGATGTGCATGCAGCCTTTTCCAAGTTGACATCTCTCAGTTCAGCTTCCTCACATAATGAGAATACTTACCTCCATGGTTGTTACAAAGAACAAGGGCCTCATCTGTCTTCTACTTACTTGACCCTTTGCAGAATATGACAATGGATATCATCCCTACTTACACTTCAGCTTTCTAGATGCCAGTTTAGTTCTGCTTTTAACTTTGATCATTTCTTCTTTTTCCTGGGCTCCTCTTTCTCCATCTACACTTAAATGTTAATGTTCTTATACAGGGGTCCCCAACCACAGGGTCGCAGACCAGTATCGGTCCACGGCCTGTTAGGAACCGGGCCGCACAGCAGGAGGTGAGTGGTGGGCGGGCGAGCGAGTGAAGCTTCATCTGCCGCTCCCCATCGCTTGCGTTACCGCCTGAACCATACCCCGACCCCCTATCCTACCCCGGTCTGTGGAAAAATTGTCTTCCATGAAACCTGTCCCTGGTGCCAAAAAGGTTGGGGACAGCTGTTCTTATAGGTCCTCTTACTCTATTTTCTCTCCCTGGACAATTTCACTCGATCCCACGGTTTCAATAAATATCACCTATGCTTCCCAATGACTCCTAATCTGTATCTATAACCTCAACTTTTTTCTAAGCTCCATTTGAAATAATTAACTACCTATAAACCATATCACCTGGATTTAACTCTCATTCAACAGATCCAAAAGCAAAGTCATTATCTTCAACACAAACCTACTACTCTGATTCTTATGTTCCTTATCTTGCTTATAACACTAACATCTAACCAGTTGCTCAAGCTAAAAATCTTTACTCCTCCTTCGACTCCACACTTTCCAAATCTAATAGCCATCAAGTCCTATCAATCTATTCTTAAATCTGAATAATCTCTTAAATCTCTTTCTTTTTCAACTTCTTTGCAATAAGCTATCTAGTGTAGGCCCTTGTCTCTTACCTATATTAGTTGGTATCCTAATTGATACCCATGTGTTCAGCCTTGCTCTCTCCAATCCATTCTCCATGTTACAAAAAAGAAAAAACCAAAACCAAACAAACAAAAGCTGTTCTTTCTAAAATGCAAAGCCTCCAGTGGTTCCCATGTTGCATATAAGATAAAGTCTCAAACTCTGTAATGCTGCATACAAAATCCTTCATAATTATCCCTCCCTCACATAAACCCTACCCCCCTTTTTCAGGCATATGGCACTATTTGCAGTCCCTCAAGGTACCAAGGTCTCTTCTTGGTACCTTAGAGTAGACCTGAAGAGTCCTTTCCCACCATGTTCTCAAAGCAAATTGTTATTAAAACATATGCATTGTGATTCGTGACGACCTTCACCATGGTCCTTGGTATGTTAAGATTATTTACATATGCATAACTTTTTTAACCAAGAGCTAATAGACAGGAACTGCATCTTTATAGCCCCAGGATGTGGCAAGGTACTGGCACAGAGTATGAGCTTAATAAAGTCTATGAAACAAATTTATGTTCCTCCTGCACTTTAATAACGAACTTCCAACTGCCTATTACCCAACTTACGTGGTACAGTAGGCAGAATAAAGGCCTCCCAAACACATCCATGTCCTTATCCCCAGAAAATATAAATATGTTTTGTTACATGCAAGAATAAGTAAGGCTGTACATGGAATAAGACTGTTAATCAACTGAATTTTTGTTGCCTGCTACATTGAGAATTTCAGCCTAATTTCAGGAGACCATACAAAAAAGCTATCTTCAAGCAGAAAATTTTCTAATAACATACACCACTTGCCAGCCTTTAGTTGAGTTTACTTTTTTGTTGCTCTGCTCTTTAAAGAACTATTAAGCAAAATGTACTCTTAATTTATCGAAACATTTTTCTTCATCACCTTGATGACTTATTCCTACTCTAGTTTGTCTCCTACCTCTCTCAATTTTAAACAACCTGCACCTTGCAGTTCACCAAGGTCTCATTTGGTTAATCACTTTTTACAACATTTAAACAAAATTTATGAATTCTTTAAAAAAGTTTCCTTTTATTTCTTTTGACAACACACTTATTAAGCAACCACTATGAGTAAAGCACTACTGAGTGGAATTCAGAGTTGCAATATAAAGGTGGCAAGCAAAGATAATACAAAATTATAACATACACTAATACAAGGTAAATGCCACAAAAAAAGGAAACAACAAAGTACCATGAAGGGTTCAGGAAGCGGGATATTAAAATCAGTGATGGGATGAAGAGAGGTTTCATGGTAATGTTGGCATTTAATATGAACACAGAAAAATGGATGGGGATAGAAATGCCTTTGTTACCTGTATTAAGGTATATGTGACAGTTTTAAAATAAGAGTCCACAATTATTTGAGTCACCTCCATTCAAATGGGAGAAGGAGAATGCCTATGTCCCCTCCCTTGAATCTGTAATACTGCTGTTTGACCAAGAGAATATAGGTGTGCCAGCTTTCAAAACTACTCTGTCTTTTGGGTGGCTTACTCTTAGAACCCAGCACCACATCAGAAGCAAGTCCAAGTGGCTCCATTAGAGAGGTCCATGCGGAAAGGAACCAGTGGCCAGCACCAATCTGTCAGTCATGTGAGTAAGCCATCCTGGTTGTAGATCCTCCATCCCCAATCAGGTAGCTCCAACCCATGTGGGGTAGAGATGAGATGTTTCTACCAAACTCTGCCGAAATTGTAAATTCATGAGCAAAACAAATGAATGCTGTTTTAAGCCACTAAGTTTTGGAGTGGTTTGTAATACAATAGATAACTACAACAGTATAGCTATAACACGTAAGAACACCCAAAAAAGTGCATTTGCTATTTTATGTTTTCGCAGATTTTCTTTATCAAATGTACATCCCCCAAAACAGCAAAGTATGAAGTATCATTCCATTTACTATCAAGAGCAAAAAAGATTCATGACTTCTACTTTAATCTTCCATATCTGCCATGGAACACAAGTGAGTAAACTCTAAAAACCTACTTAAATAAGAAGTTGTAATCCATTTGCTAGGACCATTAACTTTTTTTCAATACTTTTTGATTTCACACTTAGCTGTGGCAGGATATAACTGACTTTCCTTTTGTTAATTTCACTAGTACAAGATGCACTTGTACACTAAATCCCATCCTTTCTTGCCTCCTCATGGATGGTTCTCCATCAATTGTCCCCACTCTCTCCATCATCAATTATTCCATGTCTTCTAGGCCATTCCCAGTAGCACATAAACATGCACATGCTATCATTTCTTTCATACATCCTGCTCACTCATACACACAAAATGCTTCCCCCTCCAGCTACCCATTTTCTCAATTCCCTTTACTCAAAAGAACTGCCTCTTCTCATTGTCTACCACTTCTCTACTCCCTTACTTTCTTAAATCTACTCTAAACAGGCTTTTACTCCATTCCTCTACCAAAACTATTCTTCTCAAGGTCACCAAGTTCTTCAACATTGCTAAAACCTATGGTCAATTTTCGTCCCTCAACTTACTTGGCAGCAGTATGTGTCACAGATGACCATGACCCAGAAACTTCAATTAGTGTCCAGGACACCACACACTCTTGGGATTTCCTATCTCACTGACCACTTCTTCTCACTTTCTTTTTCTGGTTCTTCTTCATTACTCCAAGTATCTTAATGTTAGAGTACCCTAGGGTGGCCTTGGTCCTTTTCTCTTCTTTCTCCACATTTACATCCTTGATAATCTCATCCGGTTTCATGGTTTTAGTAGATACCATCCAAATACTGATGACACCCAAATTTATATCTCCAATCCACATAATTCCTGTTTGCCAGACTCATATTCAACTACATCCTTAGAATCCCCACTTGGACATCTGTCTAATAGGCATCTCAAACATACATATCCAAAAATCAAACCCTGTTCTTCACCACCTCACCTGAAACCCCATCCAAAAAGTGCTCCTCTTGTAATTTCTACCATCTCAATAACTGGAAACTCTATCTTCCCAGTTACTCAGGCCAAAATCCTGAAGGTCACCTCTGAGTCCTCGGTCTCTGACCCAATATCCAATCCATCAGGAAATCTTTTAGGTTCCAACTTTAAAATATATGCAGAATCTTAAACCACCTCTTATGTTACTAAACAAAGGTTCAAGCCACCATCAGTGCTTTCCTAGATAACTGCAAGAGCTTCCTAAGTACTTTCCCTGCTTCCACCTTTGCTTCCTTTGCAGCCTCAACACAGTCACCTTCCTTTTAAAACATAATTTAAATCATGTCAATCCTCTGCTCAAAACAAAAAACAAAATTTTTTAAAAATTGAAAACTGAAGTTCTTACAGTGGTCTACATTCTACAAGACCCACATGATATGATCCTTTGCTACCTCTCTTACTGTCTCTCCTACTATTCTCCCCATTGTTCAATCCAGTCCAGCCATATTGGCCTCCACGCTATTTCTAGAGTAATCTGGGCATACTCTCTACTCAATCTCTGCACTTACTGATCCTTCTGTCTGGAATGTACTTCCCTCAGATATCTGCATGACTCATTCCCTCACCTCTTTCATGACTTTGATCAAAGGTCACCTTATCAATGTGGCCTTCCCTGACAACCCTACTTAACGCTTCAACCCACCCTCACTCAAGACAGTCCCTATACATCACCCTTTCTTCATTTTCCTCCATCTAACACTATACAGATAAACTGATAGATAAAATTGTCTACCCCCACAACATGCACAAAGGGAGATTTTTTTTTGTCTCTTTTGTTTTACTACTATAACCTCAGGGTCTAAAACAATGCCTGACAGCACATACTCAATAAACATTTACTGGAAAAAACAAAAACAAATGAATAAATCAGAAATTAGTATATAGAAGTCAAATTTATTCCCATATACCAATTAAAACCTTAAAAAGGAGGTCCTCCCCAAGGACTGAGGAGTCCAATCCCCACACTGGGCTCCCCAGCCCAGGGGTCCTGCACCAAAATGAGCCCCCAAAATGTCTGACTTTGAAAACCAGCAGGGTTCACATTTTGGAGAGCCAGAGGGCTGTAGGAAACTGAGGCTGCTCTTAAAGAGTGCAGGCAAAAACTCACTCAATCTGAATTCAAGCAGAAAGGCAGCAGTGTGAAAGGTGCCAGGGTCAGCCCTACTTGCCGATCTTAGAAAGCCTCCTGCTGGGACTCCCCTTGGGGATTCAGATGTTGGCAGTAGCCACTAATGTGATCTCATATTACCTAGATGACACCAGAACTGGCAGGCATGCTCTGGAATCCTCCCTCGAGCCTATCAGCACCAGGGGCCTGCCTCACCTACCAGTGTGCTCACATCAGTTGCCTGCCACCAGGCCTCACAGCCCGATGTGCTGGGGGGCCTGCACCGCCCACCAATGTATCCCCTGTAATAGCACAAAGCAGGTCCTCTCAGCCAGCTGGGCCCAGGGGCCAACCCGCATACCAGCAAACCCACGGCAGTTAGCCCCGCAACAAGAGAAAGGCGTACACAGCCCACACAGGTTACACCCCTGAAGCATCTGGCTCTGGTGCACAGAAGAGAGCATGTGCCTGGGCCCCACAGGACACCACCTACATAAGACCACTTCTCCAAGATCAGGAAATGTAACGGGCCTACCTAATACAAAGAAATAAACACAGAGAATTAAGCAAAGTGAGAAGACAGAAAAGTATGTTCCAAATGAAAGAACAAGACCAATCTCAGAAACTAAATGAAATGGAGATAAACAATCTATCTGATAAAGAGTTCAAGGTAACGATCATAAAGATGCTCATGAAACTCAGGAGAAGAATGGATGACCACAGTGCAAACTTCAGCAGAGTAAGAAAATACTTTAAAAAATCAGAGCTGAAGAATACAATAACTAAGATGAAAAACACACTAGAGGGAATCAATGGAAGATTAGATGATACAGAAGAATAGACTAGTGATCTGAAAGACAGAGTAGTGGAAATCACCCAAACTGAACAGAAAAAAGAAAAAGAACTCAGAAAAAAGAGAATAGTTTAAGGGACCTCTGGGACAACATCAAGCATACTAACATTCGCATTACATGAATTCCAGAAGGAAGAGAGAGAGAGAAAGGGGCAGAGAAGTTATCTCAAGAAATAATAGCTGAAAACTTCCCCAGTGTGAGGAAGGAAACAGACATCCAGGTCCTGGAAGCACAGACAGTCCCAAACAAGATGAACCCAAAGAGGTCCACATCAAGACACATTATACTTAAAATGTCAAAAGAGAAAGATAAGGAGAGAATCTTAAAAGCAGCAGAGAAAAACAACTAGTTATACATACGAGAGCCCCCATAAGACTATCAGCTGACTTTTCAGCAGAAACTTTGCAGGCCAAAAGGGAGCAGCACAATATATTTAAAGTACTGGAGAAAAAAAGAAACAACCAAGAATACTCTACCCATCAAGGTTATCATTCAGAATTGAAGGAGAGGTAGTTTTATACACAGCAAAAGCTAGAGGAGTTCATCACCACTAAACCGACCTTACGAGAAATGTTAAAGGGACTTCTCTAAGTGGAAAAGAAAAAGCCACAACTAGAAGTAAGAAAATTCTGAGGAAACAATCTCACCACTACAGACAAACATATAGTGAAAGTAGTGGATCAATCACTTATAAAGCTAGTAGAAATGATGAAAGGCAAAAGTAGTAAAATCATCTATATCTATGTAGTTAAGGGATACGCAAAATAAAAGGATGTAAATTCAAAACATAAAACATGATGGGGGGCTAAACATGTAGGGCTTTTAGAAAGTGTTTGAACTTAAAACAAGATCATCAACTTAAAACAGCTATATACACAGGTCATTATATATGAACCTCATAGTACCTAAAACAAAAACACACACACAAAACAAAGGAATCCAAACATAACATTAAAGATATTCATCAAATCATAAGGGAAGAAAGCAAGAGAAGAAGAAAGAAACAAAGAAGAACTACAAAAACAACCAGAAAACAATAAACAGAATGGAAATGAGTACATACCTATTAATAATTACTTTAAATGTAAATGGACAAAGTGCTCTAATCAAAAGACAATGGATGGCTGAATGGATCAAAAAATCAAGACCAGGACTTCCCTGGTGGTGCAGTGGTTAAGAATCCACCTGTCAATGCAGGGGACAGAGGTTCAATCCCTGGTCCGGGAAGGTCCCACATGCCGCGGAGCAACTAAGCCCGTGCGCAACAACTACTGAGCCTGCGCTCCAGAGCCTGTGAGCCACAACTACTGGCCCATGCGCCACAACTACTGAAGCCCACGCGCCTAGAGCCTGTGCTCTGCAAGAAGAGAAGCCACTGTAATGAGAAGCCGATGCACCACAACGAAGAGTAGCCCCCACTCAACGCAACTAGAGAAAGTCTGCATGCAGCAACAAAGACCCAATGCAGTCAAAAAATAATTAATTAAAAAAAAGAATACTAGCAACCAAATTGAACAATACATTAGAAGGATCATAAACCATGACCAAGTGGGGTTTAAACCAAGGATGCAAGGATGGTTCAATATCCACAAATCAATTAATCTGACACACCATGTTAACAAGACGAAAGATAAAAATCCTGATTATCTCAATACATGTAGAAAAAGCATTTGACAAAACCCAACATCCATTTATGATAAAAACTCTCAACAAAGTGGGTATAGTGGGAACATACCTCAACATAATAAATTCCATATATGACAAACCCAGAGCTAAGACTCAATAGAGAAAGCTGAAAGCTTTGCCTCTAAGATCAGGAATAAGACAAAAATGCCCACTCTCATCACACTTATTCAACATGCATTGGAAGTCCTAGCCACAGCAAGCAGACAAGAAAAAGAAATAAAAAGCATCCAGGCTGCTGCTAGTGAACTTGTCCTCAAGGTGAGACACAGCCACCTCCCGCCTCTGCAGGAGACCACCCAACACTAGCAGGGTGTTATAGACTAGAAAAATCCTGGTTTAAAAATAAAGAGATTAGGAGAGGAAAGACAGCAGAAGCAAGAAGAATTACAATCCTGCAGCCTGTGGAACAAAAACCACATTCACAGAAAGATAGACAAGATGAAAAGGCAGAGGGCTATGTGCCAGATGAAGGAACAAGATAAAACTCCAAAAATACAACTAAATGAAGTGGAGATAGGCAACCTTCCAGAAAAAGAATTCAGAATAATGATAGTGAAGATGATCAAGGACCTCAGAAAAAGAATAGAGGCAGACTCAAAAGATGCAAGAAATGTTTAACAAAGACCTAGACGAATTAAAGAACAAACAGAGATTAACAATACAATAACTGAAATGAAAAATACACTAGAAGGAATCAATAGCAGAATAACTGAGGCAGAAGAACGGATAAATGACCTGCAAGACAGAATGGTGGAATTCACTGCTGCAGAACAGAATAAAGAAAAAAGAATGAAAAGAAATGAAGACAGCCTAAGAGACTTCTCAGACAACATTAAATGCAACAACATTCGCATTATAGGGGTCTCAGAAGGAGAAGAGAGAGAGAAAGGACCCAAGAAAATATCTGAAGAGATTATAGTCGAAAACTTCCCTAACATGGGAAAGGAAATAGCCACCCAAGTCCAGGAAGTGCAGAGAGTCCCATACAGGATAAACCCAAGGAAGACACACACCAAGACACATAGTAATCAAATTGGCAAAAGTTAAAGACAAAGAAAAATTGTTGAAAGCAACAAGGGAAAAGCAACAAATAACATACAAGGGAACTCCCAAAAGGTTAACAGTTAATTTCTCAGCGGAAACTCTATAAGCCAGAAGGGAGTGGAATGACATATTTAAAGTGATGAAAGGGAAGAACCTACAACCAGATTACTCTACCCTGCAAGGATCTCATTCAGATTCGATGGAGAAATCAAAAGCTTTACAGACAAGCAAAAGCTAAGAGAATTCACCACCACCAAACCAGCTCTACAATAAATGCTAAAGGAACTTCTCTAAGTGGGAAACACAAGAGAAGAAAAGGACCTACAAAAACAAACCCAAAACAATTAAGAAAATGGTAATAGGAACATACATATCAATAATTACCTTAAATGTGAATGGATCAAATGCTCCAACCAAAAGACACAGGCTCACTGAATGGATACAAAAACAAGACGCATATATATGCTGTCTACAAGAGACCCACTTCAGACCTAGAGACACATACAGATTGAAAGTAAGGGGATGGAAAAAAGATATTCCATGCAAATGGAAATCAAAAGAAAGCTGGAGTAGCGATACTCATATCAGATAAAATAGACTTTAAATTAAAAATGTTACAAGAGACAAGAAAGGACACTACATAATGATCAAGGGATAAATCCAAGAAGAAGATATAACAATTATAAATATATATGCACCCAACATAGGAGCACCTCAATACATAAGGCAACTGCTAACAGCTCTAAAAGAGGAAATCAACAGTAACACAATAATAGTAGGGGACTTTAACACCTCACTTACATCAATGGACAGATCATCCAAACAGAAAATTATTAAGGAAACACAAGCTTTAAATAACAAAAGAGACCAGATAGATTTAATTGATATTTATAGGACATTCCATCCAAAAACAGCAGATTACACTTTCTTCTCAAGTACGCATGGAACATTCTCCAGGACAGATCACATCTTGGGTCACAAACCAAGTCTCGGTAAATTTAAGAAAACTGAAATCATATTAAGCATCTTTTCTGACCACAATGCTATGAGATTAGAAATCAGTTACAGGGAAAAAAACGTAAAAAACACAAACACATGGAGGCTACACAATACGTTACTAAATAACCAAGAGATCACTGAAGAAATCAGAGAGGAAATCAAAAAATACCTAGAGACAAATGACAATGGAAACACGATGATCCAAAACCTATGGGATGCAGCAAAAACAGTTCTAAGAGGGAAGTTTATAGCAATACAATCCTACCTCAAGAAACAACAAATATTTCAAATAAACAATCTAACCTTACACCTAAAAGAACTAGAGGAAGAAGAACAAACTAAACTTAGTAGAAGGAAAGAAATCATAACGATCAAAGCAGAAATTAATAAAATAGAAACAAAGAAAACAATAGCAAATATCAATAAAGCTGGTTCTTTGAGAAGATAAATAAAATTGATAAACTATTAGCCAGACTCATCACGAAAAAGAGAGGACTCAAATCAAAAAAATTAGAAATGAAAATGAAGTTACAACAGACACCACAGAAGTACAAAGCATCCTAAGAGACTACTACAAGCAACTCTATGCCAATAAAATGGACAACCTGGAAGAAATGGACAAATTCTTAGAAGGGTATAACCTTCCAAGACTGAACCAGGAAGAAATAGAAAATATGAACAGACCAATCACAAGTAATGAAATTGAAACTGTGATATAAAATCTTCCAACAAACAAAAGTCCAGGACCAGATGGCTTCACAGGTGAATTCTACCAAACATTTAGAGAAGAGCTAACACCCATCCTTCTCAAACTCTTCCAAAAATTTTCAGAGGAAGGAACACTCCCAAACTCATTCTATGAGGCCACCATCATCAACCTGATACTAAAACCAGACAAAGATACTACAAAAGAAGAAAATTACAGACCAATATCACTGATGAACACAGATGCAAAAATCCTTAACAAAATACTAGCAAACAGAATCCAACAACACATTAAAAGGCTCATACACCATGATCAAGTGGGATTTATCCCAGGGATGCAAGGATTCTTCAATATACACAAATCAATCAATGTGATACACCATATTAACAAACTGAAGAAGAAAAACCGTATGATCATCTCAATAGATGCAGAAAAAGCTTTTGACAAAATTCAACACCCATTTATGATAAAAACTCTCCAGAAAGTGGGCACAGAGGGAACTTACCTCAACATAATAAGGCCACATATGACAAACCCACAGCAAACATCATTCTTTTTTTTTTTTTCGGTACGTGGGCCTCTCACTGTTGTGGCCTCTCCCGTTGCGGAGCACAGGCTCCGGACGCGCAGGCTCAGCGGTCATGGCTCACGGGCCCAGCTGCTCCGCAGCACGCGGGATCTTCCTGGACCGGGTCACGAACCCGTGTCCCCTGCAATGGCAGGCGGACTTCCAACCACTGCGCCACCAGGGAAGCCCCAAACATCATTCTTGATGGTGAAAAACTGAAAGCATTTTGTCTAAGATCAGGAAAAAGACAAGAATGTCCCCTCTCACCACTATTATTCAACATAGTTTCGGAAGTCCTAGCCATGGCAATCAGAGAAGAAAAATAAATAAAAGGAATACAAATTGGAAAAGAAGAAGTAACACTGTCACTCTTTGCAGATGACATGATACTATACATAGAGAATCGTAAAGATGCCACCAGAAAACTACTAGAGCTAATCAATGAATTTGGTAAAGTTGCAGGATACAAAATTAATGCACAGAAATCTCTTGCATTCCTACACACTAATGATGAAAAATCTGAAAGGGAAATTAAGGAAACACTCCCGTTTACCACTGCACCAAAAAGAATAAAATACCTAGGAATAAACATACCTAGGGAGACAAAGACCTGTATGCAGAAAACTATGAGACACTGATGCGAGAAATTAAAGATGAAACAAACAGATGGAGAGATATACATGTTCTTGGATCGGAAGAACCAATGCTGTGAAAATGACTATACTATCCAATGCAATCTACAGATTCAATGCAATCCCTATCAAATTACCAATGGCATTTTTTACAGAACTAGAACAAAAAATCTTAAAATCTGTATGGAGAAACAAAAGACCCCCAATAGCCAAAGCAATCTTGAGGGAAAAAAAACGGAGCTGGAGGAATCAGGCTTCCGGACTTCAGACTATACTACAAAGCTACAGTAATCAAGATAATATGGTACTGGCACAAAAACAGAAATAAAGACCAATGGAACAGGATAGAAAGCCCAGAGATAAACCCACACACATATAGTCACCTTATTTTTGATAAAGGAGGCAAGAATATACAATGGAGAGAAGACAGTCTCTTCAGTAAGTGGTGCTGGGAAAACTGGACAGCTACATGTAAAAGAATGAAATTAGAACAGTCCTTAACACCATATACAAAAATAAACTCAAAGTGGATTAGAGACCTAAATGTAAGACTGGACAGTATAAAACTCTTACAGGAAAACATAGGAAGAACACTCTTTGACATAAATCACAGCAAGATCTTTTCTGATCCACCTCCTAGAGTAATGGAAATAAAAACAAAAATAAACAAATGGGACCTAATGAAACTTAAAAGTTTTTACACAGCAAAAACATGATGCTACAAACACGATGAAAAGACAACCCTCAGAATGGGAGAAAATATTTGAAAACAAATCAATGGACAAAGGATTAATCTCCAAAATATATAAACAGCTCATGCAGCTCAATATTAAAAAGACAAACAACCCCATCAAAAAATGGGCAGAATGGCTTCCCTGGTGGCACAGTGGTTGAGAGTCCGCCTGCCGATGCAGGGGACACAGGTTCGCGCTCCGGTCCAGGAAGATCCCACGTGCCGCGGAGCGGCTAGGCCTGTGAGCCATGGTCGCTGAGCCTGCGTGTCCGGAGCCTGTGCTCCGCAACAGGAGAGGCCACAAAAGTGAGAGGTCCGCGTACCGCAAAAAAAAAAAAAAAATGGGCAAAAGACCTAAATAGACATTTCTCCAAAGAACACATACAGATGGCCAAGAAGCACATGAAAAGGTGCTCAACATCACTAATTATTAGAGAAATGCAAATCAAAACTACAATGATTTATCACCTCACACTAGTTAGAATGGGCATCATCAGGAAATCTACAAACAACAAATGCTGGAGAGGGTGTGGAGAAAAGGGAACCCTCTTGCACTGTTGGTGGGAATATAAATTGATACAGTCACTATGGAGAACAGTATGGAGGTTCCTTAAAAAACTAAAAATAGAATTACCATATGACCCAGCAATCCCGCTACTGGGCGTATACCCAGAGAAAACCATAATTCAAAAAGACACACACACCCCAATGTTCATTGCAGCACTATTTATAATAGCCAGGACATGGAAGCAACCTAAATGCCCATCGACAGATGAATGGATAAAGAAGATGTGGTACATATATACAATGGAATATACTCAGCCATAAAAAGGAACGAAATTGAGTCATTTGTAGAGATGTGGATGGAACTAGAGACTGTCATACAGAGTGAAGTAAGTCAGAAAGAGAAAAACAAATATCGTATATTAACGCATATATGTGGAACCTAGAAAAATGGTACAGATGAACTGGTTTGCAGGGCAGAAATTGAGACACAGATGCATAGAACAAACGTATGGACACCATGGGGGGAACGTGGCCGGGGGGTGGGGGGGTGGTGCGATGAACTGGGAGATTGGGATTGACATGTATACACTGATGAGTATAAAATTGATGACTAATAAGAACCTGCTGTATAAAGAAATAAATAAAATAAAGTTCAAAAAAATAATAATAAATAAAAATAAAGAGATTAGGAGCAGTTGCTCTACTGACTTGCTCTATTAAAAAAAAAAGAAAAAAGCATCCAAATTGGAAAGGAAGAAGTCACTGTCACTATTTGCAGATAACATGATATTGTATATACAAAACCCTAAAGACATCACCAGAAAACTTTTAGAACTCATTAATGAATTCAGGAAAGTTGAAGGATACAAAATTAATATACAGAAATCTGTTTCATTTCTATTCACTAATAACTAGCATAAAGGGAAAAAAAAGAGAAAACAATCCCATTTATAATTGCATCAAAAAGAATAAAATAGCTAGGAATAAATTTAACCAAGAAGGTGAAAGACCTATACTCTGAAAACTATAAGACACTGATGAAAGAAATTGATAATGACACAAATAAATGGAAAGATATACCATGATCATGGGTTGAAAGAATTAATACTGTTAAAATGTCCATACTATCCAAAGCAATCTACAAATTCAGTGCAATCCCTATCAAAATACCAACGGCGTTTTTAACAGAACTAGAACAAATAATCCTAAAACTGGTAGGAACCAAAAAGACTCCAAATATCCAAAGAAGAACAAAGCCAGAGTTACTGTGCTCCCAGAGTTCAAACTATACTACAAAGCTATAGTAATCAGAATAGTATTGTACTAGCACAAAAAGAGTCACATTGATCAATGGAACAGAACACAGCCGAGAAATAAGGCCATGCTTATAGTCAATTAATCTATGACAAAGGAGGCAAAAATATAAAGTGGAGAAAGACAGTCTCTTCAATAAAGTGTTGGGAAGATTGGACAGCTACGTGCAAAAGTATTAAATACCATATACAAAAATAAACTCAAAATGGGTTAAAGTCTTAAGTGCAAAACCTGAAACTATAAAACCCCTAGAAGAAAACATAGGCAACAAACGCTTGACATTAGTCTTAGCAATGTCTTTTTGGATCTATCTCCTCAGGCAAAAGAAACAAAAGCAAGAATAAACAAATGGGACTAATCAAACTAAAAAGCTTTTGCACAGAGAAGGAAACCAACAACAAAACACAAAGGCAACCTACTGAGTGGGAAAAGATATTTGCGGATGATATATCGAATAAGGGGTTAATATCCAAAATATCCAAAGAACATACACAACTCAATATCAAAAAAAACAAGCAATCTGATTAAACAATAGGCAGAGGACTTGAATAGACATTTTTCCAAAAAAGACATAGAGATGACCAACAGACACATGAAAAGATGCTCAATATCACTAACTATCAGGGAAATGCAAAACAAAACCACAGTGAGATATCACCTCACACCTGTCAGAATGGCCATTACCAAAAAGACAACAAGTAACAAGTGTTGGCAAGGAGAAAAAAGGAACCCTCATACATTGTTGGTGGGAATGTAAATTGGTACGGCCACGATGGAAAACAGTATGGAGCTGGGTCAAATAATAAAAATAGAACTACCAGGAGATCCAGCAATTCCACTCCTGGGTTTCTATCTGAAGAAAACAAAAATACTAATTTGAAAAGATATATGCACCCCTGTGTTCATTTCAGCATTATTTACAATAGCAAGTGTCCACCCATAGATAGGTAAAGAAGATGTGGTATGTATTCATGTATACAATGGAGTGTTACTCAGCCATAAAACAGAATGAAATCTTGCCGTATGCAACAACATGGATGGACCTAGGGGGTATTTTGCTAAGTGAAATAAGTCAGGCAAAGAAAGACAAAAACCAAATGATTTCACTTATATGTGGAATCCAAAAACCAAAACAAAGGAACAAACAAAACAAAACGGAAACAGACTCACAGATACAGAGAACAAACTGGTAGCTGCCAGAGGGGAGGGGAGTTGGGGAATGGATGAAATAGATGAAGGGGATTAAAAGGTACAAACTTCCAGTGACACAAAAAGTAAGTTAAGGGGATATAATATAGTGTACAGCATGGGGAATATAGTCAATAATATTATAATAACTTTGTATGGTGACAAATGGTTACTATACTTATTGTGGAGATCATTTTGTAATGCATGTAAATGTTGAATCACTGTGTTGTACACCTGAAACCAATATTGTATGTCAACTATACTTCAATAATTTTTTTAAAAAATAAAGAAAGGGCTTCCCTGGTGGCACAGTGGTTGAAAGTCTGCCTGCCGATGCAGGGGACACGGGTTCGTGCCCCAGTCCAGGAAGATCCCACATGCCGCGGAATGGCTGGGCCCGTGAGTCATGGCCACTGAGCCTGCGCATCCGGAGCCTGTGCTCCGCAACGGGAGAGGCCACAACAGTGAGAGGCCCGCGTACCGCAAAAAATAAAGAAAGAAAGAAAGAAAGAAAGAAAGAAAAACACAAGAGATAAAAAATTGGTGGGGGTGGGGTGGCCGTGAGAGGCTGGCAGTCAGGTTAGTATTATGTTCAGTTAAATATTATACTCCTTTTAGAGCTAAACCTAAGCAAATCGAAGAATACTATTCTCAAATTTTATAATCATTCTTAGTGTAATATATATCATTAACACGTAAATAATAAAAAATAAAAGAAAGCTATCTACTACACATGAATCCAAGTTCTGGTTCAGAAAATATGCAAGAGAGCTAGTAAAATAAGGACACCACAATTAGATTCAGTTTGGAGAGCCACATATGTACATACATACATCCTTTAGTATTTTTTTCCCTTTTCTTTAAGTTCAGAAATAGGTGAAAGAAACAAAAAGGAAAGAAAGGGGGAGGGAGAGAAGAAGGTGTTGGGGAGAAAGGGAGTGAGTGAGGAAGGAAGGAAGGAAGGAAGGGAGGGAGGGAGGGACTGACGGACTAACAATGGTTCAAAGCAAAGAAATAAAGACAATTTTAAACTCACAGAAACACTGAACTTAAACATAAATAAAATGTATGACGAATTTACCTATAATAACAAGATCAAATTAAACAAGGAACTAAATTATAATTCTCAAAAAGTAGAATAAAGTTGAGATACAGTTTAGAATTTTTTTAAATAGGGAAAAAAATTCCAAATAGCAATTAATATTTACAGACCCAGAAAAGTTAGGAATACTAGAATAGTGTACCCCGGAAGAAATATTTTTAAAAAATAGGTTATAAGCTTCTTAAGGTCAAAAACCATATTACATTCATCTCTTTATTCCCCATGATGTCTACACATAAGAGTTATTTAATACATTCTTTGAAGTGAATGATTCATTTATATTATAGCTAAATGTTAATTCTCCCTAAAAGAATCCAAAAGCAGTGCTGCAGGAATCCAAAGTAGAGAGACCAGAAGTGGTTTTTCTATAGTTACAATATGACAGCAAAAGAAAAAAACTGGGGCTTCAAAAGTTTCTAAGGAAAGATAAGTTTAGATTCTTAAAGAAACTAATGTTGCCTAATATTAATAAATGCTTAAGAATGTCAATAAAGGGCATCATACATCTGTTCTTTTTTAATAAGAGAGAACAGATTTTTGTTAAAGTAACAGCAACAGCTTTCTGCAAAATATCACATTTTAAAAATATATTCACTAAGGTTATTCAAGAAGCACTTTTGAAAAGTTACTACCAGTCATACAAGTAGAAAGTATAGTAACCTGGCCTTCAGGCCAAAAAAAAATTTTATAATTACTAGTAAGAAGTATAAATTATAGAAAATTTTAAACTGATTATGAAAGTAGGTGTTACATTGCAAGTATCTATGACTTATTTTCTTTTTTCTGGAAGCACAGCGTGGCTTGTGGGATCTTAGTTCTCTGACCAGGGGTTGAACTCGCACCCCGTGCAGTTGGAAGGGTAGAGTCCTAATCACTGGACCTCCAGGGAACTCTCTACGACTAATTTATTTTAATCATATTTAAACTTTTACATAACTTTTGATAGACTTTTACATTTATCAAAAGAGCAGGCTAATATTTCTATAAACCAGAATCCTACTTATAAAAGATGGGAAACAGTGGGATTCTTCCTACATACCTCCGCCAATTAGAATACCTAAAACTATTATGGCTTATTTAGTACCCATGGTCTTTGTGGATATTTATAAAAGAACTGACTTCTCGAGTTCTAAATGTCACCCTAACTTTATAAACCAGGCTCCAATTCCAATGATTTATAAGAGTAAAAGTTAAATTTTTGTAAGTATATTCCATATAGCAACAAAAGCCTTACAAACTACAGGCATACCTTGTTTTATTTGCTTCATTTTATTGTACTTTGGGAACACTGAGTTTTTTCACAAAATGAATTTTACAAATTGAAGGTTTATGGCAATCCTGCATTGTCAGATGATGGTTAGCCTTTTTTAGCAATAAAGTATTTTTTAATTAAGGTATGTACATTTTTTTAGACATAATGCTATTACACACTTAATAGACTACAGTATAGTGTAAACATAAATTTAATACATACTGGGAAACCAAAAAGTGTGTGTGACTCACTTTATTGCGATATTCACTTTATTGGGGTGGTCTGGAACCAAACCTGCAATATCTGAGGTATGCCTGTTATTTTATTATACTCTAGAGGAGAGAACAAAAAAGGAAGCCAATGCAAACTCAAAAATATCTTTTCACATGCCAGTCTTGGGCATACTTTATGTAACCACTTAAAATAATAACATAATAGTAATGGTTTCACTAGTAATCTGGCAATATAACCTCAAAAAGAAAGAGTTAATGTTATTATATAGCAGTAATTCAATTTTTTTTCTCATTTCTAAATTACATTTTTTTTCTTTCTAACAGTGTTACTTTAGAAGGAACTCAAGTTTGACAAAAATCTTCATTAAATTCCTCAAAAAATAAATCATAAAAATGTAAGAATTTTCATAATAGCAGATATTCCAGGAGACTCTTATTTAAAGGGGGGAAAAAAACCTTACAAAATATTGGTGAAATCACTTAAATTTCAAAAGATTAAAATAATTATATATTTAATCGCAAAAGATAATAACATCTTTACTCATCAACATATTTCTATAAAATCAAAATGAAATAAACCTATTGCCATCTATTTTAAGTCATATCCCAAATTACCAAATACGAATTAACATAAAAGCATCCTACATAAGTTTTTCACACCTCTATCACACTTTTGAACTCACTTGGATAAATATGGATCTTTCCAACAGCAGCAGGAGTTTCTACAAAGTTATTTACCTTGTCCAGGTCTTGCAGTTATAGTTGCTCCAGCAGATGGCGGCTCCAACTCCTGTCAAATACAATAATGTTATTACAGTGACCTACTACAATGTGCGATTTAAAATAAAATAGTAGTGATATTACAGCCTTACCTTTGCTTTCTTTGAGTCTGGATCAAACCTTTCAAGAATTAATTTAGCTGTTTTATAAGTTTCTTTTTCCATGACTTCTTCAAGCTGCAAACAAAAATTTCCACAAGTTGTCACATTTTAAAACACACATGCACTACTTACTTTTATAAGTCCTATTCAAAAAGTATTCAACTGCAAGGCTTAAAATAAACAGCACATAGTATACCCAGATAGCATGAAAGACTTCCACATTCAAATAATTAAAATCCAGATTTTAAAATGCTTCTAACCTCTAATATGTTAATTGTATTTAACAGCTTTACTGCAAGGAAATACCAAATATTGCTAATTGTTTACATATAATGAGGAGAATAATTACATGCACCAACTTCAATAATGGAATGTGCAAAAATCTATCAGCCATCATTATTGGAAGTTATTAGACATGACAAGCAAATGACAGGCAATTCCTCAGATTTATTTCCTCCTAGTACTTAATGCTATTAATTTAAAGAAGGTCGTTAGCCAAGAGCTTTACAAAATAAAATCTCTGTGCCAATTAACTGCTGTCAGCATCGATTTTAGATTATTTATTAGCAGAAGCAATTAGCTTGCTGCAAAATGCAGTGAAAACTCACTTAACTGGGAGAACAGCCATGCTCTCTCATGGAATTTGCTCAAATGACTTTAAAAGCTGAAGCTCCCCATTTTTTACTTAGATTCAAACAACTTTAGAGGGAAAAACTGAACATAATAAGAATTTAAGTAAAGATTTTACTGAGTTCTATGCTCACACTAGGGACTGTAATTAAAGCACTTCATTATTATAGAATTTTATTTACAATGCACTCAAGTCACTTTATGGCTTAATATGTGGGTTTAATTTAAAAAGTAATCACTAGTAAAGTATCATTTTAGCAGTTACAGCCCAATATCAGAAAAAGTTTAACTTTAGTACAAGAGAGTCATAGTTATGACAAATAGTTAATATATAGAATAAAAATGCTTTTGCAAAACTTGGAAGAGGACCTTTTCCTTCTCAGTGACCACTTAGATTCATTAAATGTCATGTTTATTCCAAAGGACATTTATTTTAAAATGCAAAGCAGAGAACATTTACCAAATTAAAATACAATTTAAAATATGCTGCCACAATAGTTAATAGATTCCTCATTAAAATCTCAATATAACACTTAAGAAGTGCTTAGATGAATGATTTACTAACCTTGGTTTAGTGAAACTAAAATATTTTTCTAACTATTTCAAAATTATGATAAATTCTCAAACAAGCAAGTTTAAATTTCTGATGTAAAGAAAATGTTTGTAACATTACTACTTTAGGGTTGGGGAAAATCTTGGGATGGGGACAGAGAGAGGGCATGATAGAATCTATCCCCAAATCAACATAATCTACATGAAACAGCAAAGAACTGAATCCCTGATCTCTACAAATTAATTTTTGATGGTCCAGACCAGTGCTGTAACAATAGAACTACCTGTAATGATGGAAGTGGTTTATATCTGCACAATAGAGTAGCTACAATGACATATGTGATAAATGATCACTTAAAATATTGCTTGTGCAACTGAGGAACCCAACTGTAGCTACTTTTATTCCACTTTAAATAATGTAAACTTTAAAAGCTACATGGGTCTAGTGGCTACTGACTTGTACAGCACAATTCTAGAGTAAACCTATTGGTAGGTTTAAAAAGAAGATTAGATACAACTGTGATCTTTAAAACAATACACAAAAGTCAAAACTGAAATGCCATTTTATTAAACGACTGCCATTCCTACTATATCATTCAGCAAGTATTCATGTTTATGTCTATGTAAAGTATCTTAAATAAAAACATTTTAAAAAGCAAAAGATACAAATCCATTCTCTTTTTCTTTTGCATTTACTTTGAAAAATTCTTTTTTCATGTAATAGCTTAATTAACACATATATTCCTACTACATTTTAACTGAATAATTTGTTTTATAAATAGGGAGACATCTGATCAGTGGGAAGAATACAAACTTGAAACCATGACATCAAAAAAGATCTGGGTTCAAAGTACATCTCCATTGTTAATTAGCTGTAGAAAGACTCAGCAAGTCTGTTAGCCTCAGTTTCTCCTTTTGTAGAGCAGAAACATTAACACTTTCTCGTAGCACTGTTATGCAATTTAAATAATGTAGGAGAGTCTATACCAGTACCTAACACAAAAACGCATAATCTTCAATGATACCTCAGTTATTCAGAGTGGATCTGAAACAAGCAGTGTTTTCAAATACCCACCGTATTAATATCAGGATTCAGGAATGAGAAATTGAATTCTCAGAATTCCCTAAATTACAAATTACTCTGTATTCTTCCTAATATTTTACATATTTCAAATAATAATGAATGATGTAACACAGAGTGAATTGTTTTTCTGTAATATGAGTATACTAAAAGTTTAAAAGTTTTTATTTAAAAAAGAGAATAATAGGGACTTCCCTAGTGGTGCAGTGGTTAAGAACCCACCTGCCAATGCAGGGGACACGGGTTCGAGCCCTGGTCCGGGAAGATCCCACATGCCACAGAGCAACTAAGCCCGTGCGCCATAACTACTGAGCCCGCGTGCTGCAACAACTGAAGCCCACGCGCCTAGAGCCTGTGCTCTGCAACAAGAGAAGCCACCGCAATGAGAAGCCCGCGCACCACAAGAGTAGCCCCTGCTCGCCTCAACTAGAGAAAGCTAGCGTGCAGCAACGAACACCCAACACAGCCAAAATTTTAAAAATAAAATAAATAAATTAAAATTAAAGAAATAAAAATTAAAAAGAATAATAAATACATGGTTGCTTATTTATTATGAATCAACACTATTTTGGCAAGATTATATATTTTGAGAACATATAAAAATTATTTCTACCTGATATAGAATTTCATCATAGAAGATACTAAAAGAAGGGAACACTAACACAAAATAAACATCAATTTTTTTAATTTTGAAAGATAATTATACAATATTTAAATTATAACTCTTGAAATAAAATTTTAAAACACACAAAGCATTAATTGCCCTATCCAATACTCTTTATCCTTGTTTCATAACAAATATTCCGATGTAGAAAAATGTCTTGTGTTTTGTACTGACTTTGGTCAAATTATTAAAAGAATCTTCAATTCACAGCTTTAGGGTACATGTTGCATTATTTAAACTCATATTTTTAAAATGATGAAAATACTGTCTGCTTATGCTGATTTTGTTTTGCTGTTGAAATCAATATTGTTTTTACTAATTCAGACTTTAAATCATTTTCTGACTTTATATAGGAGTATTCTACAATAACAGTAACATCTCTCTCAGCATTTCTTCTGTTAAAGTATTTACAAAGATCTGTAGCCTACAGTGAATATTCAAACACTGGAAAACACCAGCAGATATTACTGGGTAATATAAAAATGTAACATGAAACTTCTAGTGAGGTTAACAGCCCCACACAGAATCACATGCTAAAATTGCCAATTTAAGGACTTATTTTGCTTCCAAAATTTATTTCATGGAATATCACTCACAGGATTTTGTATACAGTATTCTATATATATAAACTTATTAACATTTATTTGTAAGAATAAGTCACCATTAATAAGAGACAGGGCCCATAAAACAGACTTATGGCCACAAAAGCAAGACTGACTAATTAGATTGTGCCACTTCTCCTCTATGTGCTCCTGTCCTGTTGCCTAAAATGTCCACATTAACCTACAGCTCAGCATGCCAGCATTTCTTGCTCTTGCTTTCAACTGACACTAGTAGATTCTTTTGAACCAGTTAACATTTATAGTGATTGTTAAGTTTTAATTCTCAGAGAATTATAATAATTCTTTCCCAGGTTCCCAATTTCTCAACCGATTTTCCTCAGGACTTGGAAAAATATAAATTGCCTGAGAAATGCCAGAAAGGAATTACCACATAGAAACACTTGTACTATTCTGAAAAAAGCACAGCATTTTCATGAAGCCACTTAAAGAGGTCATTTTGACTCGAGTTTTGATGGATTTTGATTTTGAACTGTTTTGATGGGATGCTCATGGATACAAAGCGATTATCTATTGAATAGTGACATGTTTTAAACTAAAAGTTTAAAAAAAAAATGTGAGTGGCAAAATGTACACAACCAGACTTGGGAGGTTTTTTAGGTAACTAAAGATTAATTCCTAGCTTTATTTTAGTAAGTAAATACTTACATTAAGTTCTTAGATTTAAAACATTGTTTTAAAACATTTAAAACGGTGTCACTCATTTTCCTTTCTAAGTAATTTAACCTTTTAATTAATTGATAATTCATGTTTATTGTTACAAATTACACTTTGACAAATTACAAATTACATTACAAATCTATCCAGATTAAAGAGAGACATACCTGAGGAAACCACCTTTAATAACACCTCAAGTAGTAAATACAATTTACATTCATTTTTTTAGTGAAAGAGAAGCGTTAGGAGTTGGGTACTTTTAAACTAATGGCTATTCTTCCTGCCGGCATTTTTAAAGCTATAAATGTAGAGTTAAACATCAAGGAACAAAATCAGTTTTGATTACATTTTGCTTTTGCTCAAAAGTAATGTCCCTTCTTTTTCCTCTCATTACCAGTACAATCATTAGCTAGCATTGTACTCCTTACAAATTCACCCTTAACACCTATTGTTCTAAACAAAGTATAACTCAAACAAAGCAGCTCTGTTAAGGGCTTGAGCAATAAAGGCAAGGGTCTAGTTAGCAACAGCAACAGTACTGAAGCCAGAAGCAATCAAGTCAATGCAAATTGTGTTCCCTAATTAACAAAATGAGTTAAAGCAGCCAACTTATTTTTCTTTAATTATACATTGCAAGAGAAATGCCATACTGAAGTATTCTGTAATATTGATGTCTCATGAACCATTTAGATATACAAAACTATTGAACCTTGAACTGAGTTTCCCAACTGTCAGACCTAGATGGAGCAGCGTTTATGTTGTGATTCCATCAAGGGCTATTAAAGAAGTAAATAGCTTGGTTTGTCCTGTCAAAGAATTTTCTAAGTCTGTTCTGTTACTCTACTGAGAGTTCTTCACCAATCATATGTTCTCTAAGATTCTGTTTTCTGTTCATGTGATGCCACTGACATTGAATCAGCTTCTCATCACTTAGAATTTTTTTATTTTCTTCTTTTTTTCTCTCTCTTTTTTCTTTTGTCTTCCTCCTTGTCTTTTCTACTTTAATCAATATTTCTCCATTTTGGTACAACAAGTAAGGCTTGGCTACCAGCTCTTCTTTTTTTTATCACATCAGCAAACCAAACCAATCATATCACAACTTCTATATTATTGAGAACCATCAGTATTTCCTCACTTTGAATTTCTGGCTGTTCCATAATGTGTAGAATGCCAGAAATATAATAAGATACAATGGAAACATTTCTACGTTTCAATTTAGGACCATCAAAAGTATCGATGCAATTTTTTTTTTTTTTTTCAGTACGCAGGCCTCTCACTGTTGTGGCCTCTCCCATTGCAGAGCACAGGCTCCGGATGCGCAGGCCCAGCGGCCATGGCTCACAGGCCTAGCTGCTCCATAGCATGTGGGATCTTCCTGGACCGGGGCACGAACCCGTGTCCCCTGCATGGGCAGGCAGACTCTCAACCACTGCGCCACCAGGGAAGCCCTCAATGCAATTTTGATAAATACCTCACAGAATACTGAAGAGGCATCAAATAAAAAAGATAAGGAATCCTTTCAGAATTAAGGTTTCTTTATTTTTCAGGTACTTAAATCCCTCAGGACCAGTGTCTTTTCTTACCAATTCACAGAACAATTTTTAACATTAATCTTAACCTTCATAATTTTTATTAGTTTCATCCATAATTGTTACTCATTATGTTAGACTAAAATACATTAAATTGATTTTGCATCTGATCAAATTTCATTAAGTTTCCATATAACATGATACTCCTATCAATTATCATTCTTATACTTCAAAAATAATTACATGAAAAAAGTATATGTAAATTCAAGCCAAACACCAAGTTCAACCCACTTATTAAAAACTATTACAGGGCTTCCCTGGTGACGCAGTGGTTGAGAGTCCGTCTGCCGATGCTGGGGACACGGGTTCGTGCCCCGGTCCGGGAAGATCCCACATGCCATGGAGCGGCTGGGCCTGTGAGCCATGGCCGCTGAGCCTGCCCGTCCGGAGCCTGTGCTCCGCAATGGGAGAGGCCACAACAGTGAGAGGACCACGTACCGCAAAAAAAAAAACAAAAAAACTATTACATATCAACCTCTAAACATCTAGAGTCCTTCCTCTCTCTCTTGATCCTCCTCTTTCCAACCCATCTGAAGGATGCATTTAACTGGCCCCACAACAGACACCCATGTGATCAGAACGGCTGATAGAAAATGAAAGAAACCAAAGAAAAAATACTCTCTTTCTCTCTCCCCAGTTTTCTTTGGCCTTTTTTTTTTTTGCATGTTAAATTTGTTTTTTACAACCAATCTTCTTGATTCCCTCTCTCCTCGCTTTATTATGTCAAGAAAATCTGAGAACTGACATATGATGTTTGGTCTTTTTTTGGCCCTAATAATAAATCTGGATACCCACTTTTTACCACTCTGCCTCATTTAGTCCTCCAAAATGATTCATTTACTTACTTCTCAGCTTCCAACTGACATAGACACTCAGACTCTCAAAAGTTCATCTAACTACTTTTTCCTGTCGATCATTATTAACTAGCAAAAATATTCATAACTTAGCTTCACCATTAAACTGTTATCTAAAAACATACTTGTTCCTTGGAGAGTCATTACTTACAACATATAAACATTAATTATTCAGTTCTGAATTTATTAGTTTTATATAAATTAACTTAAATAAAAGTTAACTTACTATTTTTTTCTTCTGGGATTTTAAATCATCCAATGCTTCATCTAGAAAACAAGATTTAAACCAAAACTAAATCAGATATTAAGATACTTAAGATACAAGAAAAAAAATCATGTCAAATGATATACATTAAGCAACTGCAAGAAAACAGTCTCATTTTAGAATTTCTCACAGATGTGTACAGACAGAAGTCATCTCAATTTTTACCCATATATATTTTATATGTTTGCTTATATTAGATATTACAAGCTCAGGAGTGGAAAAATGGACTTTACATAGAATAAAACACATTTCCAAATTTTAAAAGATACATATTTTTTAAATGTTTTCAGAAATATTACTTTTTATTATTTCTCCTTCAACATCCCACCCACATTAATTTACAAAATTAAAACCAATTATTTTTTATACATTGGTAATAAAAATGTTCTCTTTATTTATGAATAAAGAAGTACATATTTTATTAAGTTATTTGATCTTCAAGATATTGAGCACTAATAAAGAAACCTTTGAAAATCTATAGCATTATATACCTGAAGAGGGACTTGGAAAGGAAGAGGATACTAATTACTTTTCAAAATTAAACTTTTCCAAGATTTGCCTGTTTAGTTAGGTTGCATTGGTGGAACATAAAGAATCATTTCAAAGGATATAATTTATGAATGTCAATATCTGCTTTACAAATTTATTTTAGATTTCTAGTTTTTCTCTAGAAATACTGAACTAGTATAAATAAGAATACTATTCCAGATGGAAAGAAGACTTATAACTTGATTTAAACATTTTACCAAATAGAATTCAAATAATTGTTCTTAATGTTTAATTAAATTTACAAATAAAATTATCTTTTCATGAAGTTCTGGAGTAGCAAACATCTGAATACCCAATTCAAATAATACTATTTACGTAAAAATCCAAAGAAATACAAACTTATGAAAAGATGATTTTACTATATATTTTTTTCAAAGTGTTCTAGCAGACTAATTACTGAAAGGGGAAAAAAACTGCTGACCTCTTTAAAGAGAATAGTCATCTTTAGTTAGATAAGACCAAGCCAAATATCTAACCTTTAATGCAGAGATCAGCAAACTTTTTCTATAAAGGGCCAGACAGTAAATATTTTAGGCTTTATGGGCCAAAAGGCAAAATTAGGTGAGCACTTTTAAAGGAGTAAACAAATTTCCACAAAACTTTCATTGACATAATTCAAATATAATAATAATTGAGTTCAATTTTTTGTAACATAGGTCTACCAATGAAAAGAATGGAATCTGGAGGGGTAGGTGGGGGATAACATTTCACTTAATTGAGATTCAAAATTAGTGTCCCCCATCCTCAAAATTGATCACAAATGTCAATCTGTTAGTTTATCTGTAATGAGATTTCACACATTTTATTTTTGAAAATTTTTTTTCACAGATAGCTGCTGCTAAATATTGAAATCAATCCACAATCACATGATTTTAATTGAGCATATTCATTGTGTGAAAGGCATTTATAAAATTCTTTAAATTCTTCTCTTGATATTTGCCTTTTATCATGTCATTGCAAATTAATCACTTCCAGTTAAATGGATTTTGAAATACGGAAATTTCCTTTGTACTTGCATGAGGTCTGAAAAACACTGCTGGAATCGCAGTTTGAGCTCAGATAATGTATCTGCTGCAAATCGGGGTGGGAATGGAGATCTTGTTTCTTAACTTCTCATAGCACTTTTTAAAAAATTACCTTTCGTCATCAAAATCAAATTGTTATTTGCTTTTCTAAATCACTTTATAGCAGTATAGGTTTCACATATAAGGACTGTTTTGTCTCGTACTCTTAGGTTGAATTCATTAAGAACCATTATCAAGTCTGCAGCAAAATCTAATTTCCAAAGCCAGTTCATTCATAATGGTTGAAGGTGGTTCTTCTCATTCAGAAACATTTTAGTCTTGGCTCTGAGCTCAAAACATCACAATAAAAGTTTACTACTACTACTAATCCATCCAACTGCTTGTATTTCTGATAAAAGTTCACATAATTGATGATGATTAAGTCCATTGCTGTTGAATAACACAGTGGATAATCACAGAATTTAAACACCTTACAGTTTCATGAGCTTTGTAAATTAATCCACTAAGCCTCTTTCTGCTTCACACATATTTTTACCACCAATAGTTGTAAATACATCTCAGTAGATTCCACTTCAGGTTGTACTAAATTAGTGTTTTTTCAACTTCTTTAAAAATATTCTCTCCCAGAGTGTTCTACACAGACTGTTCACAGAGGCTAATTCTTCAGTCATTTCAAGTTCAGTACTGACTTCTGAAATAAATTACAATTGAGCTGTTATCAGTAACATCTGTCAACTCATCAAGAGTCAATGACAGGGAATTCCCTGGCACTCCAGTGGTTAGGACTCGAGCACTTTCACTGTGGTGGCCCGTGTTCAAGCCCTGGTCAGGGAACTAAGATCCTGCAAGCCTCGCAGCATGGCCAAAAAACAAAAAAAAAGAGCCAATGACAATCACTTGAAATAATTTTTTTTAAATGATCTTGTTTTTAAGTTAATTATGTTGCTTCCAGTGTTCTTAATTCTTCAAGCAATTGTTCTTGCTAAAAAGGCTACTAGCCAAGCAAGTATTTTCTCTAAACACATTTTTTCAGCTGCTGCAATTACACAATTTAATTAACTCACCATTGGTAAATAGCTTTCTTTGCTTCACAAATAAGCCACTCAGAAACTTACTTTGAAGTTCCATTTTCACTTTTTATTTTTATGAAGAAATCCTGCTATGATGAGATATTCCATTTAAAATTTTCTAGGGGCTTCCCTGGTGGCGCAGTAGTTGGGAGTCCGCCTGACAATGCAGGGGACACGGGTTCGTTTCCCAGTCCGGGAGGATCCCACATGCCGCGGAGCGGCTGGGCCCGTGAGCCATGGCCACTGAGCCTGCGCGTCCGGAGCCTGTGCGCCACAGCAGGAGAGGCCACAACAGTGAGAGGCCCGCATACCACAAAAAAAAAAAAAAAAGTTCTAATTTTTCTAACATTGCTTTTCTGTGCATTGGGAGTATCATGATGAGTACTTAGCATGATAGTCAATGTATATTTGTATTCTTTTAGTACATTTATAATGGCATTGCATAATAAGCACAATGCTTTGTGGTTTGATAATAAAATAGTCCACAATTCATTGTGCCTTAAAAGTGCAACATTCAGGGCTTCCCTGGTGGCACAGTAGTTGAGAGTCCGCCTGCCGATGCAGGGGACACGGGTTCGTGCCCCGGTCCGGGAAGATCCCACATGCCGCAGAGCGGCTGGGCCCGTAAGCCATGGCCGCTGAGCCTGCGCATCCGGAGCCTGTGCTCCGCAACCGGAGAGGCCCGCGTACCGTTAAAAAAAAAAAAAAAAAGTGCAACATTCAAAGTCCAATTTTCTCTTCTTGTTTTTACATAATGAGTGTACACTGGTAATAATAAATAAAAGTCACAATACAGCAATTATTACAAGTTATAACAGTGTCGCTGTGATTTGTTGTGCATCCTACAATAGGCTGAAATGTTGAGAGCACCATACAGTCTGTCACAACTACTCAATTCCGCCATTATTGAATGAAAGCAGCTACAGATAACGTATAAATGAATGGACGTCGCTGTGTTCCAATAAAACAGAAATGTGAACTTCATTCAAATTTAACATGTCACAAAATATTACTCTTTGAATTTTTTCAATAATTTAAAAATGTAAAAACCATTGTTAGTTAGCTCATGAGATGTACAAGGTGGTGTGCAGGACTTAGCTCACAGGCTGTAGTTTGCCAATCCTTACTTGAATCTATACTAGGTCCAACTTGTAAAACAAAGGAAATACAACTAACAGAGAACGAAAAGCAAGACATGATCAGTAGCTTCAGACTTAAAAAATATATATATATATATACACACACACACACACACACATAAATATATATACATATGGTACCTAACTTTATGCTAAAAAGAAGTGTAAAACTGCAAGACAATCTCTTATGAAGTCTATTTTATCTACATGCAATACCTATGCAAATGAATTCGTACAATTTTTTTAAATGAAAGGATCTGTAAAATAAAAATTTAAAGCAAAAAAACTCCTTTATATAATAAGCATGTCCTAATGTGCCTACTTGCAAGTCAAAATATTCACACATTTTCCTTAGAGAAGTGTTTCCAAGGGCTCTTTTAAAATAAATTTTCTTATATTTTTCACTATTTTGTTCGTTCCATGAGGTCCAAGATCATATTTGTTTTAAACTTCTTCCTGTCTTCCCGGCATCTACTATATTACTAAATATCACCGGAAACAATGCCATAAGCTTAATTTCTCTAATCTGATTAAAAGTATCAATATTTTTTAAAACCACAGCAAACATCATACTTAATGGTAAAAATTAAAAGCTTTTGCACCAAAATCAGGTGCTAGACAAAGATACCTGCTATTCCCACTTCAACTCAATATTATACTGGGTCCTAACCCATTAAACAAGGCAAGTAAAATTTTAAAGGCAAGAAAAATAAAAAATAATAGGAATTGGAAAAGAAAAATCAGTACCATCAGCCCACATGTATGTAACACTTTACAATTTTTATATGCTTTCACACATAATATTATCAGTTAAAACTCATAACAGTCTTGCCAAAACAAATATTTGTTTCTAGTTTATAAACTAGCAAACTGAGGTTCAGAGGACTTAACCTTATTTGTAGGACAAAAAGATGGCTAGTGTGGCTGGAAAAAAGGTGAAAAAAGGAGAGTGGAAAGAGATGAAGTTAGAGAAATAGACATAAGCCAGAAAGTTGGGGTTAAGGTCAGATTTTACTCTGGTTGCAATGGGAAGCCACTAGAAGAATTTAAGTAGGAGAGATACAAGATCTGATTTATACCTTAAAAATAGACTAGTTAGGAAACCACTGCAATAGTGCCAGCAACAGATGATGATGAATTAGATGACCTGAATTAGAATTGTAGTAGTAGTAAAGAAAGTTATAAGTGGTCATATTCAAGATAATTTTGGAGGTAAAAATGAGAGAACTTTGAAGGGGAGGGAGAAATGCATTGTAAATTAAAGGGAATACGGAGTCAGGATGGGATTTTTCCCCCAGATGATTGTATTGAGACAGGATTATATGCCAAATAGGGACAAGCCAATACAAATAATACAATACAATACAATACAGATAATGCAAAAGAGATGCAGGTAGGGATAACTATAAAAGCAAAGTTCATGAAATGGTCAGAGTATCTAGAATCCAGAGCATAAATGAAAGGCTTAGCCAGAGATGGGATCAAGGTCGGTCTTCCAAATTACCATGATGGATGACAGCATACTGAGTAACAGATGGGGCAAACTCTATGTTTTTGGTGGTGGAGATAGCGCTCACCTGTTTACATCTATTTTCTTCATGAAGTGAGACTATCAGGTCAGAGTGGCCCGGTAGATTTTGTGAAGTTTTGATTATTTGTGGCTTCTGAATTTTTATTTGGTTGGTTGGCTTTATTTTGGTTTGGTTTGGTTTTGGTTTTGGGGTTTTGGTATGGTGGTGGGTATTAGTGATTTGAGGAGAAATACAGTGTCAAATAATACTCTCAAAGAGAAAAAAGTAAATTTACTAGGGAACTATAATAGGGTTGTGTAGCAGTGTTGAGTGTACATTTGGTATTTGCAATCATAGATTTAAAGTGAGTCTAGTCAGCATGTTGTATGATTTTCCTCTAACAAATTTAGTTTTCCTGATGCAGATATAGACTAAGCACATAAATGTTTTTAACCAGGATATGGTTTCTCCAGTCACAGATTAAGCATATAACTGTATTTAAACAAGGTATGGTTTGCCAGACAAGCAGAATGGGAAAGAGAGGCAAAGGAGTCAAGGGTGTCTAAAAGGGATGGTCATTGGTCTAGATCACAGAACCTTAACTGGGTCAAAGATAAGTTATACATGAGGAGGGCAGTTTGAAAGTCATGTATCTGTGTGAACCTTATTTGGATCCTGAGTCAAACAAACAAAATATTTTTTAAAGCAAATGACATTTGTAAGATAACTGGAAATTTATTATTTTTATATTTAATATTTTATAATTTTAAGAATTCTTTTTTAAGTATAATAATGTACATTGTTTACACATTTTTTAAGTATATTATGGATAGATATATCTGGGATATACTTCAAAATAACAGAGATGGAGAAGTGGGTAGGGGTAAAAATTAAATAAGATTGACCAGGAGTTGATGATTGTTTAGGTTGTGTGATAGGTAATACAAGTGTTCATTATACTATTCAGTCTACTTTTGTATATGCTTGAAATATTCTATAATGAAAAGTTAAAACAAGAAAAAAAAATCACATGTAAAGTTCATTTAAAATGAAATTTGCATATCTTGGGTTAATTATAACTCATAGTTTTAAGACCTGAATGTCTTTAAAATCTGCACATACACAGAATACAGGAAAATTGTCATAATTTACATACATATTGTATTTACATACAATAAAAACAAAAGCCTAGGGGCTGTGAGCCTGAAGAGAATGATGCAATTAATAGAATAAATCAAAAGATGTTTAACTATATTTTATTCCATAACATGTTTTCTATAAAGATAATTTAATAAATATAATTTCTCTTCATTTAAAGAAATGAATTGTTTTATGTATTGTGTAAAAAAAAAGTTCTAAATGGACAAGACAGAAATAACACAACTGAAAAACAGAACCAGTTTGATCATTCATAACCTTTCTTATACTTTACAGTAAACAGCTCTTCAATATTTACCACGTTGTCATTTCAATATACCATTTCACAACCTGTTATTCAATTACAAACTAATGCACCATAAAATGGGTTTTTTAATGTATTTATAAAAACTTCAAAATTAAACTTACTATTTCTTTCTGTTCTCTTGGAAAAGAAGAAAATAAGCACCGTTCTTATGCTCCAGATGCTATAGAACAAGCAAAATTCAAAAACAAAAACCATCATTAGGATACATGAATTAGAAGCCACATAAAATGAAAACAAACACACATTTCCAATTAGAGTTAGGGACATTGTATCCCTTTGTATTTTGAAAAGCAAAAAGCACTCCTTTCTTTCAGAATCCACCAGAAGTTTACCTGTGCTTTCAAAGGAGGAGTTCTCAATCTAAAATCCATGGACCTCCTGAGGGTCCCTCCAAATTGTGAAATTGCCTTTGTGTGCATAAGTGCATTTCTCTGGAGACACCATTACCCTCATCATTCTCAAAAGAGTCTATGAATCCTCCAAAAGATTAAGAACAAATTAAAAAATTCCTTCTTACTAGGTAAGCATCAACTCTAAAACTTTATCTATTCCCATACGTTAGGGAAAAACATGTTTTACAAATCCAAACCATTATACAAATGTAAGTTGCTACTCCTTCCCTGTTATTTTTTTTTTTTTGCGGTACGTGGGCCTCTCACTGTTGTGGCCTCTCCCGTTGCGAAGCACAGGCTCCGGACACGCAGGCTCAGCCGCCATGGCTCACAGGCCCAGCCGCTCCGCAGCATGTGGGATCTTCCCGGACCGGGGCACGAACCCGTGTCCCCTGCATCGGCAGGCGGACTCTCAACCACTGCGCCACCAGGGAAGCCCTTTCCCTGTTATTAATATTAGAGGGACCTTCTCTACTAAATAGGATAAGCTATCTGGAGAAAAAATAAAATCTTACCATCAAGTAAATAACTGATAAGTAAATTTAGCTAAACATTGCCTTTCAAAGATTTTATGAAGGTAATTCTTTAGGCCTTGCATTAGTAAGTCGTCAAATGATACTAAAAGAATTAAAAGAAAATCAAAGAATGATCCTAATCACAAACTTGTCCAGGTCATCTCTTAAATTCAATGCAAATAAAACAAAAATCGCTTCTCCATAGAGCATGGCCGAATAAGTATACAAACATTATCCATCATTTTATAAAAGAAATACATTGTATCTAAATGCAAATTCAGATAATAGGTATGAAAATTAGTTCTTCACTCTGAAATATATCATTGCCATTCTTAGGAATTAGCCTGCAAGGTCATCACCAGTGAACCCTGTCTCCTGGTATTCATAACTTTATGTAGTTCTCTCTCACCAGTGTTGGTCTGTGTGACCAATAGCATGTCACTTCAAGATTAGGTTATAAAAATATGCAGTTTCCATCTCAGGCCTCTTCTTCCGCTTGCTTTCTTTCTCTCTCTCGGATTACTCGCTCTGAGAGAAGCTGCTATGACATGAGGACATTCAGGGAACTCCATAGAAAAGCCCATTTGGTGAGGAACCGAGGTCTCTGGCAAACAGCCAGTGAGGAGCTGATGCCTGCCAACAACTGCATGTGTGAGCTTAGAAGTAAATTCTCCAGCCTTAGGTAAGCCTTGAGATGACTATAGGTGCAGCCAATAGCTTAACTGCAATTTACATATGAAAAAAGACCCTGGGCCAGAACCATCAGCTAAGCTGCTCCCGTATTCTGTCCCTGAAGAACTGTGAGAGAGAATAAACATTTGTTGTTTTAAGCTACTAAGCTCTGGGGCAACTTGTTATATAGCAATAGATAACTTGTACATGTTTTGGGGGTTGTTTGTTTGTTTATTTATTTATTTTTGGCTGCATTGGGTCTTCGTTGCTGCACGCGGGCTTTCTCTAGTTGCGGTGAGTGGGGGTTACTCTTTGTTGTGGTGCACGGGCTTCTCATTGCAGTGGCTCCTCTTGCTGTGGAGCACAGGCTCTAGGCACACGGGCTTCAGTAGTTGTGGTGCATGGACTCAGTAGTTGTGGCTCATGGGTTCTAGAGTGCAGGCTCAGTAGTTGTGGCGCACAGGCTTAGTTGCTCCTTGGCATGTGGGATCTTCCTGGACCAGGGCTCCAACCCATGTCCCCTGCATTGGCAGGCGGGTTCTTAACCATTGCGCCACCAGTGAAGCCCCTACATGTTTTTACATGGTGATGATTTATTTTTATGATATGAAAATACCAAAATAACCAGTACCAGATTCCTACATGTTACTTGGACAACTATCTAAGCACTAAAAAAAAGACACTGGGTATTGTCCTTATCAAGGGAAGGGAGATGAGAAAAGAGGTTAAACATACAGCTCACAACCCTAAATGATCCTTCAACAGTAGAAAAGTCCCATAATATTTCCCCATTGCAAGCCCCCTGAAACAGTGGCAAGCTGAGAGAGATGATTTAGGAAAAAAAGTATAGGGAAAGAAAACTGAGAACACAAGAGAAGGAGTTGCAGAGATAATGACTAAAATTCTGAAGAAAATCAGTAAATTTTCTTAAATGGTATATTTTTTTAAAGCATATATAATTTTCAAAGTGTAAAAAGTACGAGAATGGAAATATACTCCCTTACTTCACAATAAAACTCACTAACTTCCCTTTGTAGACAACAAATTCTTCTTTTGGTTTTTATCAGAACTACTGGTGGAGAAAATGAGCTATCAAATAATACACATTTCTAAGTGTCAAGCCTTGAAAAGGTAGAATATAATAGAGTTAGTTATTCCTTAAGGCTAAATTAAATGAAATTCTTTTACATAATTCTTTAAAATAAAATTTAGGAAAAGAATTAAAGTACTTCAGGAATATGTGTTCTACTTATCCCAACAAAGATGTTGCTCTCCCAATAATTAAATATAATTTATGAAAATACAGCAACATGTTTTGTGAAGATATTAAAGATATTACTATTGACTCCTACTTTGAGAATACTGGCATAATCTCCATTTCCCCCTTCTCTTCGTAGAAATCATCCAAACAGCAAGGAGACAGAAACAAAAACACAAATCCCTTTTCTGATAAAATTAAGATAAGCTAAAACTCAACCCTCAAAATATGTGGAAGTGTTCTCCAAAACAATGGAGATCATGCAGGGGCTCAAAAGAGTAAAAGCAGAGAAGGAAAACTGCTTATCTCACTAAAAGGTAGGAAGATAAACTTCTCAAAGTGTAAAGCCTAAAACTCATGTTTATTACAGTGAGAATAAGATACACATGCTACAGGCAGAAACTCCTAAGTTTGGTTCCAACAATGAAACAGAAAAGGCAGGGCTTAAAGAGAAATCACTCAGAAATGCCCTATTTACAAAGAATATTCTGTTTCTATGGCAGCAGGGGAGAAAAGTTTTGTACTATGAAAAATTTTATACACAGTTGCCTAACCCTGTTGGCTGGAGAAGGATAAAAGCTGAACAAACTAACATACTAAATCCTGGATCGTAAGGAAAATTCTAGATAGCCTAAATGTAGGAAGACTTGCCTCTATACTCTCACATAAACCTCTTAAAAATAACTGGGCCAAAGCAAAGTAAACATACCACATAGCTAGAGATTTTCTATTTAAGGTATAAAAACCAAAAGCAAAATAGAAAATTAGTTTCAAAACTTAGACCAACATCTTTCACCTCAATGAACGTAAATGAGCTAAACTCACTAGAGCAAAAGAAAAAGACTTTCAGACTGGATCAGAAAATAAAAACCAACCCTATAATGTAAACTGACACCTAAAACTGTTTTTGAAGGTTGAAAATAAAACAATGGGCAAAAAATATAGTAGGCAAATACACACAAAATAAAGGTTGTGATCTTAATATGCCACAAGACTGAATTCAAGACTACACCCGCACCAAAAAAAGCTTTAAACTAGAAAAAGAAGGTCATTTTATAGTATTAGAAAGGATGCAGTTTCTTTCCAACAAATAGAGCTGGAGCAACTGCACATCCACAGGCAGAAGAAAGAAAGAAAGAGAGAGAGGGAGGGAGGGAGGGAGAGAGAGAGAGAGAGAGAGGGAGAGAGGGAGGGAGGGAGGGAGGAAGAAAGGAAGGAAGGAAGGAAGGAAGGAAGGAAGGAAGGAAGGAAGGAAGGAAGGAAGGAAGGATGGATCTCAATGTGAACCTCACATATTATATAAAAAATTGGCTCAAAATGGCTTATGAACTTAAATGTAAAATGTTAGAAGGAAAAAAGCATAGCAAAAAAACAAAGAAGAAAGTCTTCAGGACCTATAGATACAGAGAGAATTCTTAACAGCAAAAGCACAATCCATAAAAGGAAAAATTTAAATAATAAATTTGGCTCTGTGAAAAACCCTTTATAAGGATGAAAACCCAAATTACAGACTGAAAAAAAATATCTGCAAACCATATATCCAGCAAAGAACTTGTATCTACAATATATAAAGAACTCTCAAAACTCAACAGTAAAAAGACTAATTATCCAATTAGAAAATTAGACAGCAGACCTGAACAGACATTTCAATGAAGAAAAGATACAGATGGAAAATAAGCACATGAAAAGATGTTCAGCATCACAGCCATCAGGGAAATGTAAATTAAAACCACAATGAGTTATCAATACACACCTATCAGAATTATCAAATCACAAAATAGTGATAATACCAAATGTTGCCAAGGATGCAGAGAAACAAGATCACTCAAACATCACTAGTGGAAATATAAAATGGTACCTCTACTCTGAAAAAAGGTTTAGCGGTTTCTTATAAAAGTAAACATGTACTTACAAGCGCCTCAGAAATTACACTCTTGGGCATATACCCCAGAGAAATAAAAACTTACATTCAGACAAAAACCTGTACACAAATATTCATGGCAGTCTCATTTGTTAGAGTCAGAAACTGGAAACCATCCTAATGTCCTTTAACAGGTGTATGCCTAAACAAACTGTGCTACATTAATGCCATGAAATACTACTCAGCAATAAAAAGTAATTACTGTTACACTTAACATCTTGGATGTATCTCAAGAATATGCTGAGTTTAAAAAGCCAACTTCAAAAGGTTACATACTATGTGATCCCATTTTATAACATTCTTGAAATAAAATTATAGAGATGGAAAACAGATGGGGTGGAAGGGGTTAGGAATGGGGCATGTGGAAGAGGGTTGGTATGACTGCAAAGGGGTAGCAAAAAGGAACTCTGTGAACAATTCTGGATCTAAATTGTGGGGTACTTACATGAAGCTACACATATGATAAAACTGCATAGAAATATAAAACACATACACACAAATGAGTGTATGTAAAACTAGTGAAATCTGAATATGCTCTATGAATTGAACCAGTGTCTATTTCCTGTTGTGATATTTAACTGTAGTCATGCAAGATGTTACCACTGGGGAAGGCTAGGTGAAGGGTACACAGGACCTGCTTGTACATCTGTTTTTTCCAATTTCCTGTGAATCTATAATTATTTCAAGATAAAAAGTATTTTTTAAAGGATGTGCCTACAATGAAGATATTACAAGAATATTTACTCATCAAATAGAAAAGCGTAACATTCATAAAGCAAAACTAAAGGAAATATAGGGAGAAGTAGAAATACACTGTTATTAGGATACAGAAGACCTATATAACACAGTAAGGTAGTTTACAATGATAATATTAAACTCCGAAAAATATATATATATATATATCTTCAAGTGTTCATGAAACACAGCAACTGATCAAATAGCATGCCACCAAAACAGGTCTCAATAAAACCAAAGAAGTAGAAATATTATTAAACAACATTCTCTGAAAGCAATATAATAAAACTAGAAATAGTAACTAAGCCAAAAAAACAAACATACAAACACACATTGCCACCTGGAAATAACTCTTAGATTATAAAAACTTAAAAAAAAAACTTTTAAAAAATGTAATGAAGTTTTAAAAATAACCAAAGTAAATACATATCACTACCTATCAAGACCTGTGGGATAAAACTAAAGCAGTCAGAAAAATACCATGGCCTCAAATACATGTGTGGTGTATTGTGTTAAGAAATAAGAATGAAAATAAATACATTAAAGCATCCATTTTGAGTTACAAGAATAAAGTAAGCCTATGGAAAAAAAAAAGAAGTAATTTTTTAAGCTGGTTCTTTGGAAGAAACAGCTAATAAAAACAATCAGAAAAGAATTACAAATATACAAAATAAGAAATAATAAGGAAGCAATAATCATAGCTACAAAGAAAATTTTAAAAATCAATGAGACAATGATTACTGCTATTACAACACTATGCAAATACACTTTAAAACTGTAGGATGGTTAACAAAACTAACCTTGGAAGAGAGAGAAAGCCTAAAAAATGAACTGCTATTGAATTTTAGAAGTTAAGAGCTACCCTCTATAAAAAACACCAAGCCCAAAAGATTTCAAATGGAATACTACTAAACCTGTAAAGGACAGATAATGCTAGTACTATTTAAACTGTTCCAGAGCATTAAAAAAGAAAGGAAAGCTTCCTGATGTTCTTATAAAATGACTACAACTAAGAAAGTAGAAATTTTCCTAGAATTCAAGATTTCAACATTTGATTTCAATATTTAATATAATATATCATTATCAAGAGATGTAAGATGAAAAATCACATGGCTATCTCCATAGATGATGAAACAGCATTTAACAAAATTCAACGATCTTTCTTGATTTAAAAAAAAAAACTAAATAAAATATAAATAGCTAGAAGATTCCTCAACATAAAATATATGTCTCAATCCAAAGTCAGGATAATGCCCAATGGGGAAACATTAGAAGCATTCCCAAGGAACAAGTTAAGGATGTTGACTATTTTCTCTGTAACTTAACATTGTCCTGAAAGTATTAGCCAATACAATTACCAAAGAGGAAAAAAAAAATCTGAAAGGAGTCAAAATATCTGAAAGGAGGTGGTAAAATTATTGCTATTTACAAATAATATGATTGCATACTTAGAAACTCTCAAAGAATCAACTAAAAAACTTACTAGAGGAGACTTCCGGGAAGATGGCGGAAGAGTAAGACGCGGAGATCACCTTCCTCTCCACAGATACACCAGAAGTACATCTACGCGTGGAACAACTCCTACGGAGCACCTACTGAACGCTGGCAGAAGACCTCAGACCTCCCAAAAGGCAAGGAACCCCCCACGTACCTGGTTAGGGCAAAAGAAAAAACTAAACAGAGACAAAAGGATAGGGACGGGTCCTGCACCTGCGGGAGAGAGCTGTGAAGGAGGAAAAGTGTCCACACACTAGGAAGCCCCTTCGCGGGTGGAGACTTCGGGAGGCGGAGTGGGGGAGCTTGGGAGCCGCGGAGGAGAACACAGCAACAGGGGTGCGGAGGGCAAAGCGGACAGATTCCAGCGCAGAGGATCGGGCCGACCGGCATTCACCAGCCGAGAGGCTTGTCTGCTCGCCCACCGGGGCGGGCGGGACTGGGAGCTGAGGCTCCGGCTTTTGTCGGAGCGCCGGGAGAGGACTGAGGTTGGCGGCGTGAACACAGCCTGCAGGGCGTTGGTGCGCCGCGGCTGGCCGGGAGAGAGTCCGGGGAGGGGTCTGGACCTGCCGAAGAGGCAAGAGACTTTTACGTCCCTCTTTGTTTCCTGGTGCACGAGGAGAGGGGATTAAGAGCGCTGCTTGAGAGGGCTCCAGGGACGGGCGCGAGCCGCGACTAAGATTGCGGAGCCCAGAGACGGACATGGGACGCTGAGGCCGCTGCTGCCGCCGTCAGGAGGCCTGTGTGCGAGCACAGGTCACTAGCCACACGCCCTTCCGGGGAGCCTGTGCAGCCCGCCACTGCCAGGTCCCGGGATCCAGGGACGGCTCCCCCGGGAGAGCGCACGGCGCCCTCAGGCTGCAGTGTCACGCCGGCCTCTGCCGCTGCAGGCCCGCCCCGCACTCCGTGACCCTCCCTACCCCCCGGCCTGGGTGAGCCAGAGCCTCCGAATCAGCGGCTCCTTTAACCCCGTCCTGTCTGAGCAAAGAACAGACGCCCTCCGGCGACCTACACGCACAGGCGGGGCCAAATCCAAAGCTGAGCCCCTGGGAACTGTGAGAACAAAGAAGAGAAAGGGAAATCTCTCCCAGCAGCCTCAGAAGCAGCGGATTAAAGCTCCACAATCAACTTGATATACCCTGCATCTGTGGAATACCTGAATAGACAACGAATCATCCCAAATTAAGGAGCCCTGTGGATGAAAGGCTCTTGGTGCTGCAGCCAGGAGTCAGTGCTGTGCCTCTGAGGTGGGAGAGCCAACTTCAGGACACTGGTCCACAAGAGGCCTCCCAGCTGCACATAATATCAAACAGCAAAAATCTCCGAGAGATCTCCATCTCAACGCCAGCACCCAGCTTCACTCAACGACCAGCAAGCTACAGTGCTAGACATCCTATGCCAAACAACTAGCAAGACAGGAACACAACCCCACCCATTAGCAGAGAGGCTGCCCAAAATCATAGTAAGTCTACAGACACCCCAAAACACACCACCAGACGTGGACCTGCCCACCAGAAAGACAAGATCCAGCCTCATCCACCAGAACACAGGCACTAGTACCCTCCACCAGGAAGCCTACACAACCCACTGAACCAACCTTAGCCACTGGGGACAGACACAAAAAACAACAGGAACTACGAACCTTCAGCCTGCAAAAAAGGAGACCCCAAACACAGTAAGATAAGCAAAATGAAAAGACAGAAAAACACACAGCAGATGAAGGAGCAAGATAAAAACCCACCAGACCTAACAAATGAAGAGGAAATAGGCAGTCTACCTGAAAAAGAATTCAGAATAATGATAGTAAGGTTGATCCGAAATCTTGGAGATAGAATGGACAATAGAATGGACAAATTGCAAGAATCAGTTAACAAGGACCTAGAAGAACTAAAGATGAAACAAGCAACGATGAACAACACAATAAATGAAATTAAAAATACTCTAGATGGGATCAATAGCAGAATAACTGAGGCAGAAGAACGGATAAGTGACCTGGAAGATAAAATAGTGGAAATAACTACTGCAGAGCAGAAAAAAGAAAAAAGAATGAAAAGAACTGAGGACAGTCTCAGAGACCTCTGGGACAACATTAAACGCACCAACATTCGAATTATAGGGGTTCCAGAAGAAGAAGACAAAAAGAAAGGGACTGAGAAAATATTTGAAGAGATTATAGTTGAAAACTTCCCTAATATGGGAAAAGAAATAGTTAATCAAGTCCAGGAAGCACAGAGAGTCCCATACAGGATAAATCCAAGGAGAAATACGCCAAGACACATATTAATCAAACTGTCAAAAATTAAATACAAAGAAAACATATTAAAAGCAGCAAGGGAAAAACAACAAATAACACACAAGGGAATCCCCATAAGGTTAACAGCTGATCTTTCAGCAGAAACTCTGCAAGCCAGAAGGGAGTGGCAGGACATATTGAAAGTGTTGAAGGAGAAAAACCTGCAACCAAGATTACTTTACCCAGCAAGGATCTCATTCAGATTTGATGGAGAAATTAAAACCTTTACAGACAAGCAAAAGCTGAGAGAGTTCAGCACCACCAAACCAGCTCTACAACAACTGCTAAAGGAACTTCTCTAGGCAAGAAACACAAAAGAAGGAAAGGACCTACAATAACGAACCCAAAACAATTAAGAAAATGGGAATAGGAACACACATATCGATAATTACCTTAAATGTAAATGGACTAAATGCTCCCACCAAAAGACACAGATTGGCTGAATGGATACAAAAACAAGACCCATATATTTGCTGTCTACAAGAGACCCACTTCAGACCTAGAGACACATACAGACTGAAAGTAAGGGGATGGAAAAAGGTATTTCATGCAAATGGAAACCAAAAGAAAGCTGGAGTAGCAATTCTCATATCAGACAAAATAGACTTTAAAACAAAGACTATTAGAAGAGACAAAGAAGGACACTACATAATGATCAAGGGATCGATCCAAGAAGAAGATATAACAATTGTAAATATTTATGCACCCAACATAGGAGCACCTCAATACATTAGGCAAATACTAACAGCCATAAAAGGGGAAATCGACAGTAACACATTCATAGTAGGGGACTTAAACACCCCACTTTCACCCATGGACAGATCATCCAAAATGAAAATAAATAAGGAAACACAAGCTTTAAATGATACATTAAACAAGATGGACTTAATTGATATTTATAGGACACTCCATCCAAAAACAACAGAATACACATTTTTCTCAAGTGCTCATGGAACATTCTCCAGGATAGATCATATCTTAGGTCACAAATCAAGCCTTGGTAAATTTAAGAAAATTGAAATTGTATCAAGTATCTTTTCTGACCACAACGCCATGAGACTAGATATCAATTACAGGAAAAGATCTGTAAAAAATACAAACACATGGAGGCTAAACAATACACTACTTAATAATGAAGAGATCACTGAAGAAATCAAAGAGGAAATCAAAAAATACCTAGAAACAAATGACAATGGAGATACAACGACCCAAAACCTGTGGGATGCAGCAAAAGCAGTTCTAAGGGGGAAGTTTATAGCAATACAAGCCCACCTTAAGAAGCAGGAAACATCTCGAATAAACAACCTAACCTTGCACCTCAAGCAATTAGAGAAAGAAGAACAAAAAAACCCCAAAGCTAGCAGAAGGAAAGAAATCATAAAAATCAGATCAGAAATAAATGAAAAAGAAATGAAGGAAACAATAGCAAAGATCAATAAAACTAAAAGCTGGTTCTTTGAGAAGATAAACAAAATAGATAAACCACTAGCCAGACTCATCAAGGAAAAAAGGGAGAAGACTCAAATCAATAGAATTAGAAATGAAAAAGGAGAGGTAACAACTGACACTGCAGAGATAAAAGAGATCATGAGAGATTACTACAAGCAACTCTATGCCAATAAAATGGACAATCTGGAAGAAATGGACAAATTCTTAGAAATGCACAACCTGCCAAGACTGAATCAGGAAGAAATAGAAAATATGAACAGACCAATCACAAGCACTGAAATTGAAACTGTGATTAAAAATCTTCCAACAAAGAAAAGCCCAGGACCAGATGGCTTCACAGGCAAATTCTATCAAACATTTAGAGAAGAGCTAACACCTATCCTTCTCAAACTCTTCCAAAATATAGCAGAGGGAGGACCACTCCCTAACTCCTTCTACGAGGCCACCATCACCTTGATACCAAAACCAGACAAGGATGTCACAAAGAAAGAAAACTACAGGCCAATATCACTGATGAACATAGATGCAAAAATCCTCAACAAAATACTAGCAAACAGAATCCAACAGCACATTAAAAGGATCATACACCATGATCAAGTGGGGTTTATTCCAGGAATGCAAGGATTCTTCAATATACGCAAATCTATCAATGTGATAAACCATATTAACAAATTGAAGGAGAAAAACCATATGATCATCTCAATAGATGCAGAGAAAGCTTTTGACAAAATTCAACACCCATTTATGATAAAAACCCTGCAGAAAGTAGGCATAGAGGGAACTTTCCTCAACATAATAAAGGCCATATATGACAAGCCCACAGCAAACATCATCCTCAATGGTGAAAAACTGAAAGCATTTCCACTAAGATCAGGAACAAGACAAGGTTGCCCACTCTCACCACTATTATTCAACATTGTTTTGGAAGTTTTAGCCACAGCAATCAGAGAAGAAAAGGAAATAAAAGGAATCCAAATTGGAAAAGAAGAAGTAAAGCTGTCACTGTTTGCAGATGACATGATCCTATACATAGAGAACCCTAAAGATGCTACCAGAAAACTACTAGAGCTAATCAATGAATTTGGTAAAGTGGCAGGATACAAAATTAATGCACAGAAATCTCTGGCATTCCTATATACTAATGATGAAAAATCTGAAAGTGAAATCAAGAAAACACTCCCATTTACCATTGCAACAAAAAGAATAAAATATCTAGGAATAAACCTACCTAAGGAGACAAAAGACCTGTATGCAGAAAATTATAAGACACTGATGAAAGAAATTAAAGATGATATAAATAGATGGAGAGATATACCATGTTCTTGGATTGGAAGAATCAACATTGTGAAAATGACTCTACTACCCAAAGCAATCTATAGATTCAATGCAATCCCTATCAAACTACCACTGGCATTTTTCACAGAACTAGAACAAAAAATTTCACAATTTGTATGGAAACACAAAAGACCCCGAATAGCCAAAGCAATCTTGAGAACGAAAGAAGGAACTGGAGGAATCAGGCTCCCTGACTTCAGACTATACTACAAAGCTACAGTCATCAAGACGGTATGGTACTGGCACAAAAACAGAAAGATAGATCAATGGAACAGGATAGAAAGCCCAGAGATAAACCCATGCACATATGGACACCTTATCTTTGATAAAGGTGGCAGTAATGTACAATGGAGAAAGGACAGCCTCTTCAATAAGTGGTGCTGGGAAAACTGGACAGGTACATGTAAAAGTATGAGATTAGATCACTCCCTAACACCATACACAAAAATAAGCTCAAAATGGATTAAAGACCTAAATGTAAGGCCAGAAACTATCAAACTCTTAGAGGAAAACATAGGCAGAACACTCTATGACATAAATCAAAGCAAGATCCTTTCTGACCCACCTCCTAGAGTAATGGGAATAAAAACAAAAATAAACAAATGGGACCTAATGAAACTTCAAAGCTTTTGCACAGCAAAGGAAACCATAAACAAGACCAAAAGACAACCCTCAGAATGGGAGAAAATATTTGCAAATGAAGCAACCGACAAAGGATTAATTTTCAAAATTTACAAGCAGCTCATGCAGCTCAATAACAAGAAAACAAACAACCCAATCCAAAAATGGGCAGAAGACCTAAATAGACATTTCTCCAAAGAAGATATACAGACTGCCAACAAACACATGAAAGAATGCTCAACATCACTAATCATTAGAGAAATTCAAATCAAAACTACAATGAGATATCATCTCACACCAGTCAGAATGGCCATCATCAAAAAATCTAGAAACAATAAATGCTGGAGAGGGTGTGGAGAAAAGGGAACCCTCTTACACTGTTGGTGGGAATGTAAATTGATACAGCCACTGTGGAGAACAGTATGGAGGTTCCTTAAAAAGCTACAAATAGAACTACCATATGACCCAGCAATCCCACTACTGGGCATATACCCTGAGAAAACCATAATTCAAAAAGAGACATGTACCAAAATGTTCATTGCAGCTCTATTTACAATAGCCCGGAGATGGAAACAACCTAAGTGCCCGTCATCGGATGAATGGATAAAGAAGATGTGGCACATATATACAATGGAATATTACTCAGCCATAAAAAGAAACGAAATTGAGCTATTTGTAATGAGGTGGATAGACCTAGAGTCTGTCATACAGAGTGAAGTAAGTCAGAAAGAGAGAGACAAATACCGTATGCTAACACATATATATGGAATTTAAGAAAAAAAAATGTCATGAAAAACCTAGGGGTAAAGCAGGAATAAAGACGCAGACCTCTTAGAGAACGGACTTGAGGTTATGGGGAGGGGGAAGGGTGAGCTGTGACAGGGCGAGAGAGAGTCATGGGCATATACACACTAACAAACGCAGTAAGGTAGATAGCTAGTGGGAAGCAGCCGCATGGCACAGGGATATTGGCTCGGTGCTTTGTGACAGCCTGGAGGGGTGGGATGGGGAGGGTGGGAGGGAGGGAGACGCAACAGGGAAGACATATGGGAACATATGTTTATGTATGACTGATTCACTTTGTTATAAAGCAGAAACTAACACACCATTGTAAAGCAATTATACCCCAATAAAGATGTAAAAAAAAAAAAAAAAATACCTAGAAACAAACGACAATGGAGACACAACGACCCAAAACCTGTGGGATGCAGCAAAAAAAAAAAAAAAAAAAAAAAAAACTTACTAGAAACAATAAGACAATTATCATAGTTGAATACAAAATTAGTATAGAAAATCGATAAGTTCATACATACTATCAGTTCTAAGACATACTAAATACCCTAACTCACATTCATGTAATCATTCCTGTTGTTCTTTTCTGAATGAAACTGATGCTATGTGAAATGTAAGTACAGCATGAATTTCTGTTAAATATTATCCAGTGACTTGCACTATAAAATTATAAAGGTGTTCTAACAGGAATAACTGGAGCCTCAATAAAACAGAATCATACTTTAGATTCAGTAAACATTTTAAATCCTTAATACTAAGTGTTTTTACTGTACTAAAGTTAAAAATGCTAAAAGTTAAAATGTAGCAGAATACCTAAAACTCAATCAATATAATAAAACCTTCCTCACTTTTACTAAAAGATTAACATTCCATAAACCTCTGATGATTTTTCACCAACCTTCATATAAAAAGGAATTTTTACTTATTTCGTCCTTTCTGCCAAATTTAAGTGCTTTCTTTCCAACAACTATACAAGCCCAATCCAATTTATTGAAATGTTTCTAAGATGAGACTTAACAACATATAAAGCTAAAAATGAAAAGATTACAGGTCTCAATATTTATAACTATGTTGACAATTTTGTCAGTTTATTTAACTATCAAAGGCTTTAGGGAGAATTACCATCACATTTAGACAAGTAACAATGATTTATTTTGGTATAAGGAACAAGCTTTATGTATTTATTTTTATTATTTGGGTGGAGGAGAGATATAACTCAATACTGTTTTCCCCCAATGATTTGAAATGCTATCTTTATCATACATAAAAACCATATATAATAAAAATTCCTTTTGGGATTTATTTCTGGATTCTTGTATCTCTTCCTTTGGTCTGTGTCTCTATTTAGACACTATCAAACTTTTAATTAATGAAGTTTTACAATGCATTTGATGCCTGGTAGACCTCTGCTTCTCATTCCGCTCCTTTTTTAGACTTTTCAAGACTATTCTTATGTGCTTATTTTTCCATTAAAAATTATGGAATAAGTGTGCCAAGATTTTTAAAGTATTGTTAGTATTTTTATTGTGATCACACATTTTTAGATTAATTTAGGGAGAACTCATCTCAGAATAGGATTTGTCTTCCCATCCAAGAATAGGATTTGTCTCTTAATTATGTCTCAGTACATAATTTTTTAAGTACAGAATTATATCAAGTGAATATCTATATTTTAATATGAATATTATAAAAGGGATGCTTGCAAAATGATTTTCTTACCTACAAAAACTAAGAGTAAATATTCCCCTTGAGTAAATATCAAGAGATGTTCAGATATCTTCTCCTTTAAGAGCCAACTATAGTTGATGGGAGATACTTTGTATTTATAAGAGTGCCATGAAACAAACTTTTAACTTTCCTGAAAAGGCTACAAATTATGTCTGTTAGCTGCCTAGCTGGATTGAGGAAATATATACCACAAACTGGTTGGGAGGAGGGGAAGTGGGAAGGAGGCATTCCCTGACAGTCCAGTGGTTAAGACTCTGCCTTCCAATGAAGGGGGCCCAGGTTCAATCCCTGGTTGGGAACTAAGATCCCACATGCTGCGTAGTGCAGAAAAAAAAAAAAAATTGTATAAAGTCAAAGCTCTAACCTCAAACGGCTTTCAATTCAAGTAGAAAAGCAAGAAAACAAAAAACAGGAGGAAGGATACAGGAGACAAAACCACCTTCCTCAGTTCCTTTGCTTAAATTTTTTCCCCTCAAATTTCATTTTAAGAGGAAAACACACATACACACGGAAAGAAAATATGGCCAAACCCTCTGGGAAGGTTAACATTTTATGCTAATTGGTCTCTGAAATGACCTTATAGAGAATGGAATTTCTAGAAAGTTATTATTTGTAAGAATAAGGTATCCAGGAATAAAAGTTTGTAAGATTGCTTGCAGAGTCAGTTAAGGGTAGAGACAAAGTCTATGGTTGTTCCTTCTTAGAAAATGAGCCAACTCCCAAGATAATGCCTATCTGCCAGCATAATGCAGAAATACAAAAATTTAATGTAAACCAAACCTTCCCTCACTATGGAGCACAATCTTAATAATTCCTATGAAATCAGTTCACCATAATTTCAGTTTCAGTAACAGCTGAAAAGATCAGAGAGATATAAATATATTATCAAATCTGAAAAGCAGAAAACCAATAGACTGGAATCTCACCAAGTTCCTCCCTATTACATCCTAAAAAGAAGACAAAATAAAATCTCAAATCTTCTCAGGTATTGATATTCTACCAAAAAAGATAATTTGGGAATAGTTATGATTAGGCAATATATGCTCAGTCCTGAATCCATGACCTCTCTGCCAGTAAAAGCATTTGGGAAACTGGGAATGCAGAGACAACAGTCGCTTTTTGTCATTGTCAGGTAGATTTCTAAACTTTATAATTAATGTAGACAGTGATGAGTAAAGCAATACCTTTTCTTGCTCCTTCTGCCTCCATTTCTTTAAGCAAACCCTGGTCTAGACATCAAAACTTTGTTTCCAAAGAAAAAAGGTCCAGGGGTAAGCTTGAGCGAGAGCTCATATTACACACAAAAGGCAATGTCCTGTGTTAAGTCTTCTTTCTGTTCACCACAACATCCACTCTCATGTTGTTGTATTCTATTTCATGCTTTTTTGATTGTCATCAATCAGAAGGACAATTCTATTCTTTGTTGGATAACTGGTCTATGCTTCCAAAAGTGAACAACAGCTCACTGAAATAGAAACTGCAGCAGTTGAGAACCAGGTCACAGATGTGAATGAGACAAAGTGAGAAATGGCTCTGAAGCTTAACAAGCCAAGAAATACTAGATGCAGGTGATGCAGAACAGGCAGAAGGACACAGTAAGGATAACAAAGCTTCACACTCAAAAGAGTGGAAAGATCAAACTGAAGAAATAAAAAACATTTTTAAAGAAACTAAGTTTTTTTACTTTTTTTTTTTTTTTGCGGTACACGGGCCTCTCACTGCTGTGGCCTCTCCCGTTGCGGAGCACAGGCTCCGGACGCGCAGGCTCAGCGGCCATGGCTCACGGGCCCAGCCGCTCCGCGGCATGTGGGATCTTCCCGGACCAGGGCACGAACCCGTGTACCCTGCATCGGCAGGCGGACTCTCAACCACTGCGCCACCAGGGAAGCCCCAGTTTTTTATACTTTTAAAAACAATTAGTATATGATTTATGTGCAAAAAAACAAACAAAATCTTCTGAGTCACAATAGCCAATCACAATCTGTGCTTAGGCATTAGAATTAGCACAGAGAGTTCCCTGTCAGGTATTCTTTTACAACTAGATTAAAATCTTCTATAATCAGAAAATCAATTTTTATATGGAAATGGATGTCAAATGGAGTTTTTTTAAGTATTTAAAGACATTTAAATCAACTAAACATCTCACACTTATTCCCTTTCTAAATTTTTCTCCCTTCTTTTCATAAAAAAAAAAAAGAAGGTTAACAAGGGAAAGGGGCTCTGCATTATGAAATCTGAGACTACACCTGGGATAAGAAGCATTCCAAAAGATTTCAAAAGAGAAGAAACATTTTTTAAATGGCAGAGACAATTATTTTGTAATATGCATGTACTTGATTTTTGGCTCTTAACCTACATACAAAGTTAAAATTGTATCAGCACCAGGAGTTCCTAAAGACTAAACCAAAAATGTTTACTATAGTAGTCCCAATGAAAAAGATCCTACCCCACCCACCAATGTCAAACCAAAAAACCTAAGCATCACCCTGATTCCTGCTTTTCCCTTACCTTCCATTTCCTCCCATCAAGTTGTCTCAGTTTTACTTCCAAAATATTTCCAAATCATCTGTTCATCTCTTCTGCCACTGGGCAGTCCAATCCGTCTTCATTTTTTATTAAACTTCTACAACAGCCTCCTAGCTGATCTCCCGGTTTCTATTCTTGTCCTCCTCTTACTCCATCTCCATAAAACATCACACATGATCTTCTTAGATCTCATCATGCCATTCTTCTACTAAAACCTTTACACTCTTTCCATTTCACCCAAAATAAAATTCAGACTCCTCTCTGTGACCCTCCATGACCTAGATTGTGCAAGCTCACCTTGCATCACTCTTCCTCTCCATCACACACTCCAGATATACCTATGTTTTTGACCCTCGTGTAAGTCACGCTCTCTCCTACTTCACAGACTTTGCATTTTCCGTTCTTTCTTCTTGGAATTTTTTTTTTTTAATTTGAAGAACACACTGATGGAAAAAATTCTAACAATACCAAAAAAAAGCATGTGGAAAGAAACGACTACTTAAAATTCCAACACCTGAGAAAATTACCATTATTATTTTGAGGATAATCCTTTCCTATATCTCTCTATGGATATATGTGCTATTACACACTGTATATATAAATACTCTTCCATATATTCCAACTCTTTCCATACTGGTTCTTTCTCATACTTTAGTTCTCAATTCAAATACCTCCTCAAAAGAGGCCTTCCAGGACCATCCTAAAGCATCCTATTCTTCTCTATCACATCACCTGTTTATTTTCTTCATTGCACTTATCTCTCTCTAAATTAACTATGTTTGTTTACTTGTCTCGTTTTTTGTCTGTCCAATCCCAACTGAATGTAAGCTCCCTACTTTCTCAATCACAACAGGCTAGCCCAAAACCTAACACATTGCAGGTACCAAATATTTACTGAATGAACAGATGATGGCTTTGACTAATATTTATAAGCTGCCAAATCCTAAATTTATATCTCCCATTCCAATTTCTCTCCTGAGCTTCAGTCATACTTAACCATCCCACTTGGCAGCTCTATCTGGATAGACCATAGGTATTTTGGTCTCAGTGGGTCAACTACCTGCTCCTCCTCATGTTGTTCCCTATTTAGATGAATGATGCTACCATCAACCAAATTTCCCAAGCCATGAACTTGAATTTTATCCTTGACGCAATTCTTCCTCTTCACCCCACATTTAACCAATCACCAAGAGCCTCTCCATATTACCTCAATTCTACCTCTTAAATCTCTTCAACCCATCCACTTCATTCAGCCCATCTGTTTCTCTTCAATGCTGCTACCACCACTCAAGTGCAAATCACCATCAATCGTTTCTCCCCTAGACAACTACAATAACCTTCTAACTTGCTGCTCCGGATCCATTCTTACTCCCCTCTAATTTATTCTCCATGCTGTAGCCTCAGTGGTATCTTCAAGATAATGATATGATCATGTCATACTCCTTAAAAATCTTCAGTGGCTTCCCACTATTCTTAGATTAAAACCTAAAATCCTTATCATGGACTATAAGGCCCACAAGAAATATCCTTCGTCTAACTATCCAGACTTTTCTCCATAATCCAGTCTTTGGTCTTCTTTCAATTCTTTAAACCTACCATGCTCTATCCTCCTTCAGAGTCTTCAAATATGCTCTTCCTTCTGCCTAAAACACTACCTACCATGTCACACCACCCTTGCTACATATAACTCATCCTTCAGGTCTCAAACTCAAAAACCACTTCCTCAGGAAGACTGTGGTAGGCAGAATTCTAAAGATATCCCCCTCTCTCTCCCCAAGATTTCCATTCTCTGGTTATATTATCAAACAGTAATCTAGGTACTACTATGGAGGGACTTTGCAGATATAATTACTACTCAGTTGATTTTAAGATAGGCAGATTAACCTAGATTATCCTGGTGGGTCTAATACCATCAGTTAAGCCCTTAAAAACAGAGGTTTCTCTCAGCCAAGGGCAAAATAGGAAATCAGAGAGATACAGCAGAAGTCAGCCAACACCCTGTTTGAGCCTGGAAGCAGATTCTCCGCCCCCAGAGACTCCAGGCCAGCTAATAACTATGATTTAAGCCTGCAAGACCCTAAGCAAAAAACCCAGTCAAACTACCTGGACTTCTGACCTACACACCTGTGATATAATAAATGGGTGTTAAGTCACTAAATTTGTGGCAACAGTAGTAAAGAATACAAAGGCCCTTCCCTGACTCCCATGTCCACTCCAGACTGTGTTAAGGACCCATTATAATATTCATTATACTTATTACTTAATTTCATGTATGCAGTCTAAGATCTACAGTCAAAGGTTCTGTATTTTTGTGTACCATACACCATTATAATCCAACATGCACACAATTGGTACCTATAAATGTTTGTTGATTGAATGAACAAATTTTTCATTCAACTTTCTCTCAAAATTCGCAATCATTCTAATCTCAATTCACACCTCCCGTAAAGTGCTGTATTACAAAATATTTCTGTAGTAAGGGTCAATTGCTTTATAGCAGTTACTAAAAAGAGGGGAAGGGTGGGATGAATGGAATACATTCAACATGGGGCAGATGTTCTTTTTGTTTTACAAGTCCTTCCTCACTTGCCACTACCCACAATCTGAAATGCCTACTCCATGCCCAATACTCCTAGGGAGCATGAACATGTGTTAGAGAATCACAAAAGATTACCGTACAGAGCCATTATTACTAATGTCACTGGGTCATATTCTTCAAGTATGTTGGATTATAAATAAAGGTTTAAAACAATTGTTCTACTTTTTAAAGAAACAGTTTTCAAACTGCAAAAAATGCAAATTTATTCACTCTGCAACATTATTATTTCATAATAAAAAGAAACTGACTATATTAAAACTATCTAGTCAGGAAGAGGAAAAGTCAACAAAAAGAACATTTTACTTACATTAATGGGAAAGCAAAAAATGGGAGTGTCATGGCAAGTCTTGCTGTAAATTCATCGGGAAGGTACCATAAGTATACAATTAAACATGTAAACAGATAGAGAATTGAAGAGTAGAGAATTAATCTTCCAACCCATAATTTTTGTAATCTCTGATTTTTTTCCCTAAATTCTTCCAATGCTTGAATTTCCTGTGAAGAGAAAGTTATTATGTATTATTAAATCAAATTCATAAAGAAATTAAAATGGTAAAAATAATTTTACATGAGAGGTTATAAAGAACTCTTAAAAATTCAATGAAACATAATACCTTAATATTTTAAACAGAACATAATATGAAAAAGAAAATTAAAAATGAAGTTAAAACATATGAAAAATGTCTATTATGATTTGACAAATCTTTTTTAAATTAAAAATTAAGATATTTAAAAATAATGTTTGATAACCTATCAAATTAGCAAAGATCAGAGGTATAAAATTGGCATCAATAGTCTTTGTTAAGTCAAACAAGTAATAATTCTCCCTGTATAAGGCCTAAAAAAAAAACTCTGACTATAAAAAGAATTAATAAAAATTGAAACAGTGACCCACACTAGATTCTTTCAATCCATTCATCACTCTCAATATTCTCAAAGAATAACCATTTTTTTATGATAGAAAGTATAAAAAGCTGTGAAGTTTGCAAACTGATACAAATAGTTGCAGACTATTTTATAATCTACTTTGTCCTATCTGTAACATTGATTTACACCATGCTGTAGATCAAATTTCATTCTAACATTCACTATTACCTGACACAGACTTCTTAGGTCACTGATAGACTTTGGATTTTAACATTGAAGTTCTCAGGCTTACTCTATTATCACTTCTAAATTCCCATACCAGATCTAGTCTCCAAAGTAATATGTACTCAAATAATATTTATGTAACACCTAAAATGAATTAAAACACCCCAGAGCCAAAGAACATACCTTATCTATATTTTCCAGAACCTCTACAGTTGAAGGTTTTGTCTGTTATAGAAACAGAAATAAGAGACAGCATTAAAACCTGTTATCGCTAACTCAGAAACACTTTGACTTATATAATCATACAAGAACATTTTAATCCAAAATTAAGTTTTTTCAATGTTATTAAGCAATATGTATTCCTGTCTTTTTACAAATGAGATTTAGACTTAAATAAAAATTATAACTATAAACAAAATTACACAAGACTAAAGAAATAAGATGTACCTACTTAACTTAAATTTTTAGTCCTAGAAGTACTTTCAACTCTGATAGCTCAATTTTTACCATCCTTAACCAACCCCAATAAAACATACTTTTACTAAGAGAAAATCTGTTTAAATTTTCCTCCAAGAAAAATTTTCTTAGATATGATTATTCAAAAGAATTCTATTAAGTTATTATAAATTATTAATTCTATTAAATTATTATAATTATAAATTCTATTTAAAAATTCAAGACTAAATATGGTCTGATTTACTATTGCTAAAAGTTCACTTAGGACTCTGGAGGTCGAAAATCAATAGGCTACCTTCATTCTGAATTCCTAAAGTACTTTTCTGAATATCAGATTTTTAAAGGGCATCTAAGAATACTTCACTATTGCAGAGCTTGTTTGTCAAAGATATTTTTTATATCACCTAGAATAAAAACCAGCCAAAATGCCTCATACAACATTTGAAAAAAGTAATTACCAATTATATACTCAACCATCTAAGAGGGTAGTGATTATCAATTCATTGTAGGGCCAACAGGAGTTGTTAATATTAGGTTGAACCATATGCAATTGTTGTTTATGTAGTCAAAACTGGCAGTTTCATATGGTTCAACCTAACAAGAAAGACAAAGGAAGAATAGATAAATTTGATTCTCAGGCAGAACTTTAATAAGGTTTTAAAGGGGGGTGGAGGGTGTCAATGTAATGCCAATCCAAAACAAAGCATCTCCAGCAATAGGTCAAAAACTAAATTGTGTACCAAGTATTGCTAGACTCCATTGTTATGGTAAAAAGGAGTCAAAAAATAAGCAAAGTAGTTGTCCTAGACTACATTACCTCCTCTTATATTAGAGAAGAGCATTGACCAGAATATTTTATATTTTACAGCTCTAAATTTGAGATACTTCCTCTAAAGACTTAGCCAATAAAATCAAACTATATTTTTAATTTTGTTTAACCTATTAATTCCTAAAAGTATACCTAGTGTGACTTTAGTAAATATTTGTGACAAGCTTTAAGCAAAAAGATATAGCCTATAAAAACATAAATATTGTATAGAATACTTAATTTCAACTATCTTTCAAGTAAGATTGAAATTTAGGCAGTATGAAAACAAGAAAAGATAACCATTTGTACACAAATGTATAAACAGAGAAATAAAAATAATTCATAGGTCAACGTGAAATAATTCTGTTAAACAGAGACATCAGACACCTATATAGCAAGTAGAACCATTAAAGTCCAAATAAAAAAATAACCCATAAGAGAAGAAAGAAAAAAAATTAAATAGAGTTAGGGATAATATTAAACCACTACTCAAGTCTACACCACAAAGGAGACCCTTACAAATAGCTTTATGTGACACTTTTATATTAGACTAAGAACTGGCTGTAAAGAAAAGTAACTTACCCTCCATCGAGAAAATAATCCACCCATTTTTTTATTTGTAGAAACTGGGCACAATGATAAATATCATCAGTTGTCCAAAGGAATTCACAGCTAGAAATAAAGCAATTATTTTTAAAATTTAAGTTAAATATACAGCATATTCACTATAAAATTTAGATGTTGCAATACTACCCAAAAATACTATAAAATATTAATTTATTTGGACTCCACTTATGTGGAATTTTAATTCAAACAGTCTTGCAGACAGCCCACCTTTTAAAAATTCCTTCTTCCAAGCCAAAACATATTTAAAAGTGAAAATAAAGCTGGAAAGACTTTTTAAGTAGCAAGGCGTTTTAAAAGTGTATATTCATACCACTTTGCAATTTTCTGTTCCTTAAAGTAGGTCCCCTATATTGTTCTTCTAAGAAAAATTCTGCTGTACTACATTTCTATCATTCAGCTGTCTCCCAACTAAACTAGTTATTTGGAATTAGGGGTGCTCTACAATGTTTAGAATAATATCACCTTACAATAATAGAAAACCAACAGGATTTTGAGTAAGAAAATAAGGGTTATAAGGTTACCTGTGACAGTGAGCATATCATTTAATGTTTCTGAGCCATAATTTTCTTTTCTGTATATTAAAGTTAATAATACTACCACTTTTCACAGGATAGCCTTTATTATTACCATTTTACAGACAAGAAAATTAAGCGGAAAGAAGTTTAGTGATTCACCCAATAGCTCAGAAGAAACATTACCCAAAGCCACTCTATCTTCAGACTTCCGGTCTGTTCACTACCGTTCAACACCCAAATAAACATTTCTTTCTGAAATTGTGTCTACGTCCCTCAAGTTAAACTGTCATGTCAGCTAGCTGTATCTCATATCCCCTTTTTTTAGTTGTTTTTCTATGACTCTCAAATGTATTAAATATTACCATACATATAAAAATGTATCAGCCATATTATATCCTAAATCAATTTACCAGTCAATAGTTATATAATTTTTAATTCTTTTAAACTGAAATAGTGAAAGTATATTTTCAAACTTACATAGTTTTACCAGGTTACAGTTATATACTACCAATGTATAAAACTGCTTCATTTCCACCTAAAAAAAGTTAGGCCATAATTCTTACATTTTTTTAAACTCATAAATGTAATCACAAAATAATGCCAGTACAAAGTAAGTACATTCACTCTGCAATACTATTTTTAGGTTGGAATTAGCATCAGGCATGCCTATCTTGACTTTCTTGGTTAGAGAAGTAACAAAAAGTCTAATTATGAAACACACAAAGTGATTTTTACCAACAGAAATACCTATAATCTGTACTGAAAACTTCTGAAGTTTATAAATGTAATCAATGTTATAAGCCACATTTAAGTTGCAATCTAAATATTATTAATCCTTCAATAGTAAATCGGTATTCAAATTTCTAAAGTGTGGTTGTAGGAAATCCAGGAACTTTAATGAATAAAAGTATAAATTTCTGAGTTAAGACATTAAATAGATCTTAAAACCTTAAGATGCTAAAAATCACCAAGAAAGGTGGCTGGGAAGGGAAGATTCAGATGAACCACTTAACTTGTATATTTTCTTTTTTTTTTTTTTCCTGTATGCGGGCCTCTCACTGTTGTGGCCTCTCCCATTGCGGAGCAGAGGCTCCGGACACGCAGGCTCAGCGGCCATGGCCCACGGGCCCAGCCGCTCCGCGGCATGTGGGATCTTCCCGGACCGGGGCACGAACCCGTGTCCCCTGATCGGCAGGCGGACTCTCAACCACTGCACCACCAGGGAAGCCCTGTATATTCTCAAAGTATACATTATCCCATGTATACGATGAATGCATGTGCTATACACCACTATGTATGGTGTATAGCACAGTGTTTTGTACACAACTGACTTACACATTTTGGTTTGAAACAGTTTATAGCTATCACAAATCAGAATTTTTAATATTTGAAAGTAATGACAACAATAATATCATTTAAACACTTGGTAAGGACTTAATCTTCTAGCAGGCCCTAAAACAAATGCTTTTCATGAATTTTATCATTTAGATACTACCATCACTCTATTTTACAAATGGCAAAGCTGAGTCTACAGAAGTGAAGTAATTTGCTAAGTTCCCAAAGACAGTAAGTAACAGAGCCAGACCCAGTATTTTAGTTTTGATTTTTTAAAAAGCAACAAGTTAGCGGTAGTGGCTTAAGAGATACAAACTACTATGTATAAAACAAATAAGTTACAAGGATATATTGTACAGCACAGGGAATATAGCCAACATTTATAACTATAAATGGAGTATAATCTTTAAAAATTGTAAATCACTATGTTATACACCTGAAACTTATATGATATTGTAAATCAATTACAGCTCAATAAAAAAGGCAAAAAAAAGCAACAAGTTACTTCTAATAACTCAAAATCAGAAATTAAGTCTTTCTGTAGATTAGATTGGAATATTTATATATAAAACATATAAAAGCACCTCAGACATTCTCAAATAGCTGGTAAACAGAGCTACTGAAGTGGAAAGTCATAAACATAAGACACAGGGTTAGTACAGTTTATCATGTAGCCCAATTCCTTCATTTGCTTAAATCTGAATGCTTAAATCTGCATGGAAGAGAAGCTAAATGACATGCCAAAATCATGCAGGTCCAGCTAGGGGCAGAACTGGTGCTAGAAGTCTGCAAGTACTGCCTCTACTTGTTTACTGCACGTCACTTTTAAAATTCATGTAATATGAAATGTATGCATAATATTACAATTAATACCAACTTTGACATCAATTATTTGCTTGGAGAATTGTTTTGATGTTAATGAAACAAATTACATAAGATCCCTGCAGCAGAGAACTGTGCTTCTAAATTTGTCCTCTAGAACAACACACTATGGTAATAGTCATTAAATGCCATATTCATCCTTTCAGGTTCATAATCAAAAAGCCAATCAACCCTCATTGTCCCAACTTTTTTTCTATCAAATTCTGGTATTTGTTAGGGACGCCTGATTTACTATAATACACATGTATAAGTAGTACTTTCCAACAGATACGAAAGCATAACAAAATTAAATAAATCAACTATTTCTCTACAACTTTAATTTCATACCTCTTCTATTTCCAAACACTTTTTCCCTCCTTGCCACCTGAACATCTTAACTCCAATTCCTGTGGCCCATTACTATGAAACCTTGGGCAAATAAATAAATTAACCTCTCAGTTACTCATTATCTTCATCTGCAAAAGAGCGATAGTTAAGAACCCTCTCAAATGTTGAAAAGCTTAAACAACATAATGTATTCTAAAGTACTTACAACAGTGCCTGACACATGCTAATTTCTCGATACAAATGGTTGTTTTTACTGCTGTGGTTGCTGCCCTTTTCTAGTCCATCTCTGCTTCCTTTCAACACATGGAAAATACATGGGAATCAAATAACTAGCATTTCTTTCTGAAGCATAAATCAATTTGCTTGCTCTTGAGTGGACAGATGTTCAATCTCAAGTGGCCTGTTCCAAGAAATCTTCCGTGAACGTGTATAAAGAGTCTCTTTCCACTCTGCTATCACTATGGGACCTGACATGACCTTAAGAGCTGGGTGCATCTAATGTGTTTTTCACTAAATAATAACACCCACCATATTATTTGAATGTTTTCTATTAACTGCTATTCACACTCAGGTTTAGGTGTCAGAATTTGAAATCTTGGGATGTGTTATTCTTAAATTTTGAGCTTACTTCAAGTCATATTGAAATAATGGAATAAAAAAGGTCTTGATTCAAAATATGACTCAACCACATACTAGCTACGTGATCTTGTATAAACTAAACTCTCTAAGCCTCAGTTCAGCATTTGTAAAGCGGTGAAAATATCTACATCTACACTTCACAGAATTGTTGCATGAGTTAAATGAAATTATATATCACTTGGTAATGAAATAAGTGTATAATAAATTATAGACATTATTACTACTATTACCAGAAAGCACATGTAGTACGGCAATACTTCTCATATGGAACACATTTCTTTCTAACTTCTTATAAAGAAACTGTTTCATAATTTTAAAATTGGAAAATAAAGTTAGTTTGTATTTTAACTGAAATTGTATTGCTCTCATTTTCTCCAGTATAAAAAATAAAACAAAATACTCTGAAGACTCTTACATTAAAATAAACTTTAACAGCAAAGGAAGTTTAGTTTTATGTTTATCAAGTTCCAAACTTAAGTAGAAACTATTGTCACCATCAACAGTACCTCTATAACACACTGGACAATTCAATTTGAGATTAAAAGAGTTTGTTCTATAACTCTAACTTTCAAATATCCTAACAGAAAAGACAATTCTGAAATATCCCAAACTACCACATTTATTGCTCAAAAATAAAATTACTGAAAAGAAGTACATCTCTAAAAGCACTTTTATTATACAATGATTAAGTTCTGGTCTTCATGGTAAGTCAATGCTCATTCTGAACTAAATACTACCAAAAAATGACTATTTGATTGTAAAGATTTCTCCTATAAATCATACCTGTTGTAAGCCATATAATTTCTTCCTTTTTTTATTCTTTCAAGTTAATAATATGTAAACACTAAGGTTTTTAACAGCAATGGGTTGATGCCAGTAGATGACGGAGAAACTTGAAATTCTAATTTTAAATGTTTAAAAAAATGTGTTGAAAATCAACTTAGTCCTCCTAAAATGAAACTACGGGGGCTGTTGAAGACAAGAGATTAGCATTCCCTGCCAGTTTGAACATATGCCTAAAACCAAGTTTACTCACATCCACACAACTGCTGTTGAATTTTGTGTGGTGACAATTTTGTCAATGGTGACACCCAGGCCACTGAGAAAGGAGAAGAAAGTCGACACTAGGCACCACAAACCAGAAGCCTACTGGGAAAAGCGGAACATGGAAAATTCAGTGAGTCACAAATTTTACTTAGTAGAGTGAGGGCACCATCAGCAAAACTGCGTGCACCAATCCCAACTCTCTCTCAATCCCCTTACACTGTATTCAAGAATTAAAACTATGATGTAGTTTAGATTTGCTCTTCTCCTTCTGCCATGCCTATGACACCCACGCAATCTGGCCCTTCCCTCCACCCCACCATTGCTCAAAAAAGGACTACAGTCCAAGAGAGGCTTCTCTAAGCAGCATACAATCCACGCCCACATGCCTGGGCCGAGCAGCGTGACACTGACAGTTTTCGGTCCCTCCCGATCTCACCAACTCGTGGCGCCTCCGCACAACTCAGCAAAAGACGACAAGGGTAGAACCCACTCAAAGCGATGGCTTAGTGCAGGACTTTCTGACCCTTCGACCGAACAGGGAGGTGGGCCAAAGAGACGATGCTCAGCTCAACCCAGTCACTGCCCCCCTTCCCCGCCCCGAATCTCCGAGAAAAGGCTGGGGAACCAACTCCCCTCTAGAAACAGAAAGGGGTCTCCAGCACTCCAGAGCCATCCCTGCCACTGTGCTGGGAAACCAAGGGGATCAGAGGGCGAGACAGGATCAGCACGTAGCCGGGCAGCAGCTCAACTAGCCGCCGCCGCAGAGCTCGTAGGCCACTCGGCATGGGGCGGAGGCGCCCGGGAGAGGCAAGCGGGGGAACCCGAAGCGTATTTCCCAGGGAAGAGCTCAGTGCATCTCCCCTCTGCCGAACCCTTCCAACGGCCCTCATTTTGACCCCTCTACCTTCAAGTAGAAGCGGGCAAAGCCCGGCGCTGGCGCCCAGCTCTGCCAGCTTCGGCCGCCACAGCGCAGCCCGCCTCCGGAGCAGGCAGCAGCCGCCACTGACAGAGCAATGGGCTCAGCCAACTTCCCATCAAACCCCGCGTTCCCGCCGCCGGCCAATCGGCGCCGCAGCCGGCGCGCGGCGCTCCCCCGTCACGTAACCGTGACCGGGGCGGGCAGCCGAGGGGCGAGGCCGGCGGTTGGCCCGAGGACTTCTGTCCTTGTGGCTTCCGCGGCAAAATTGGGTGCTCGTCTTCGCGTCTCACAGGTGGACTGTCATTTATTATGACTCTTAACAGTACAGTTACTTCTTACTCCTCCTCTGCCTCCTTCTTTTCTTTTAGAGCCCGTTCTGCCAAGTCTTACAGGCGAAAGAAAACCCCGAAATTGGTCCTGATGGTCCTAGACCGCCGCGGGAGAGAAGAGTGCGCTTGGGTGGAGATGGATGCACTTGGAAAGGAGTCGCCCTGAAGAGTGCCCGGCCAGCTGCCATCCAACCGGCAGCAGAGCAAGTTAATGCTACACCGCTTAGAAGAGACGGGTTCCCAAACAAGCCAGTGGAGAAATTCAGCCTAGACTCCAGGAGTGCTTGAGGCTTTTATGACTCTTGGACGCCAAAAAGGGTCATTTGATATCTGGGCGCTTACCATTGTGTGGTAAACGTCGAATGTCCAAGGATGTTGATTTCAAACTTGTGGATAACAACATAAGCTGAGTTTTCTCTCTCTTACCTTAAGAACACTCCCTTCACAGGTCCTGGTACTAGGCCCACGAATAAACCACCTAGGTTTTATTTGCCTCAGATTTGAAACATTGGCTAAAGAGTGTTAAATCTCCTAGTCAACTGGGAATGACAAGTCTAAATAACAAATGGTACTTGAACCACACAAGGTAATGTTGGAGAAGGGTAGAGAAACCTCAGTAAAAGCTTTTGTCCCATTTTACCCCTGTGTGCAAACATTTTTCTATTTTATTTAGTTACATACACATTTTAAAATAATGAAAAGTGTCCATAGTTTTTAAAGGGTATAATCGTTTTAATATGCTACGTTTAAATTTTGACAACCAAACAGGTAAAGTAAGAAAAGAAAGTGAGCATAGTATCTAGTTGGTAAGAATAATTTATTATACTGGAAGCTACCAGATAATTCACTGTAGAGTTGCTTAACTGCTAAAATCTTTAGTTATAGCTTTGTAAACTTGAAAAGAAGGGAAGGGAACCAAAGTTTTTTCTGGTACTCTGGGTCAGACACTTTACAAATCTAAAAGAAAATGAAAAGAAACATTTCACCTATTCTGGTATGGAAATTTAATCATTTTGTTTTTTCAGCCTTTGCTTTTTCAAAGTTTTTTTTTTAAAAAAAAAAAAAAGGCCTGTGCAAGACTTAGAGGCCAAACTAATGGTTACCAGGGGGAAGGGGGGGGAGGGATAGCTAGGGAGTTTGGGATTGACATGTACACACTGCTATATTTAAAATGGATAACCAACAAGGACCTACTGTATAGCACAGGGAACTCTGCTCAATATTATATAACAACCTAAATGTGAAAAGAATTTGAAAGAGAATAGATAACATGTATATGTTAAAAAAAAAAAAAAGGCCTGTGCAGTTTTGCAGATGAATCTCCTCACCTCAGGACAATCTCTTTTCCTAAGAGAACAAGGAAGAAATGTTTTCTACTTGCTAATGATTTGTTCTCTAGTTTTTTGGGGTTTTTTAATATTTATTTGGTTGCACCAGATCTTAGTTGCGGCTCACATCCTCCTTAGTTACAGCACACAGGCTCCTTATTTGCGGCATGCATGAGAGATCTAGTTCCCTGACCAGGGATTGAACCCAGGCCCCCTGCATTGGGAGTGCAGGCTTATCCACTGTGCCACCAGGGAAGTCCCTGTTCTCTAGTTTTAATTGAGCCATCAAGATCTACTGTAAAGGGGACAAAAACAGGAGAGGGAAACAGGAAAGAGCTAACTGGGTGCAAGAGATTCCAAAAACCTAATCCTGAGACAAAATTCCCTAGGTAATTGATCTACAAGAGAAGAGATTTGGCCTGGCAAGGGGAGAGAGAAGAGTATTAAATAATTAACTTTTTTAATCCTCCCAGCAACGTTTTAAGGTATCAGTATTCAAATGAAGAAACTGAAAAGTAGAAAAATTATACATATATCGTTGAAGGTAAGGCTAACACTGCCTCTACCAAGTGGTAAGAGTTTGTAGGCACAGTGAGGGAAGACATTAGAAGCAGAGAAATCAGCATATGCACTATATGGCTGTACTACAAGCTACAATGGTCATTCCAAATATTTACTGAGGACAAGACCCTGTGTTAAGTGCTAGGGATACAGAGATAAGTAAAACAGCTGTCCTAAAGCAACTGATGCTAGTGAAAGAAACCTTCAAGAAAACAACAAAAAAAATACAATATAAGGTAAATAAGTGTTGTGGTAGAGGCAAATTTCAAAAGATTGGAAAATCATTAGGCAACAAGAGCCAGAGGGGATGTGGGAAAGCCAACAAAGGTGGTTCTTCAGTTGAGTCCAAATATTCATCCTAAAAATTGTTCTGGAATAGGTTCTAAGGAAATGAAATCAAACAAGAGAGAAGATGAGCAAGGAAACAAACTATTCTAGGCAAAGGAATTCGAAAATGTCTAATTCAACAAATAAGTGAGCCACATTTATTTAGATAAATAAATGAAAGTTGCAAGAGATAGGTGCTCTGAGAGCTTACATTAGGGTCACTCACTGATCTGGTCAGAAAAGTTAGGTAAGGCATGCTTGAGGAGGTCTCCTGGAAGAGAGATCTGAAGGCTGAGAGACTGAAGAAAGGAGAAAAGGAAACAGGGAACATTGTGTATTTTGTCAGGAGTGAACAGTGCAAACCTGAAGGACTGAAAGGAGGCCATTGTGGCTAGAGCATAGTTTGCAGGGAGACCAAACTAAGCAGAACTTGGTTGGCCATACTGAGAACCTTCATCTTTTTCTTCAGAGCAAAGTGGGGAAGGGATATGACCTGATCAGATCTGTGTTTTGAAAAGATCATTCCAGATGCAGTGTGGGAACATGAACAGGATCAGCCTTGGACCAGTTAGGACCTATGGGTCATGGTTAGCATTGGTAGTAAGTAGTTGAAGTGGACTGGGATGGGCACAAGGAGATGGAGACGAGTGCAGAAAATGGAACGATTTAGGAAGTGAAATAGGAGGTCTTGGGAATGGAGTTAGATAAGGCAGAGTGGAATGAATGGGGATTGAGGGAGAGGAAGGAGTCAGAAATGATGGGATTTCTGGCAGGCCCAGTGGGTGGATAACAATGCTCACTGAGGTGTGGGGAACACTGAAGGAGAGTCGGATTTGGGGGAAGATGATGATTTCAATTGAAACATGTTGAGTCTCAGATGTTTTCGGGACTTCAAGGAGAGATGTCATGTAAACATCTATGGGTCTGCAGCACTGAGGAGAAGTCTGGGCCGGAGAAAAAGTATTTTACGGTTTGTAATATGTTCTTTTCCACAAGGTACTTATTTTTTCAAAATGCAAATATTATAAATATTGTGGAAAAATGAAAGAAAAAGAAGTCTCTAGAGCTGTTTCCCAAACTTCCTTTCAAATTACCTGGGGACTTCATTTTGAAGAAAACAAGTTCTCAGGCTTCTACCCTATAGATTCTGATTATACATGTCTAGTATGAAGCCTCAAAATTTGGATTTTTAACAAGTGCCACCGGTGATTCTTCCTCTCAGTGATTTTCTCTGGGCAATGGTACTCCAGTGCCAGAGGCCCCCTGCATGAGAGTTATCCTAAGTGCTTATTAAAATATAGACTCTTGGGCCCTGCAGACTAAAATCTCTAGGGATGGGAGGACTGGAGAAAGGAAGATAGTACAGTACCAGGTTGTCCAAGATTTCACCATCTATGGCAGAGATGTCCTAGGCCCTCCACCAGGCAGTTCAGAGAAGAGTTGGTGTCCTTTGTTGTATGATGCAAATGTAGGCAGCAGGCAGCCCTGGCAGGCTGGTATGATAACAGCTTTCCTGGCTTCTAGCCCAGGCCTCCCGCCCTGTCCATTGAAATGGTGCTCAGCCTATTCCGATGCTCTCTTTTTCTGCCACTCCTATCAAACCTCATCCTTCCCTTCCAGGGGAAGGTGTTATGCGTGTCATGCTCCATATACCCCTCCCAGTTCAGAGATTTCTTTTAGCTAATCTGGCCAGGGTTGGGAGAGAAATACGTTCAAATGCTATGTTTCACTCTCAGCAAAGTTTTTTTTATTCTCAAGAACCTACTTTGTAAGTGTTTTGTTTTTAAAGACTGAATTGTTAGTGTCACTGTAACATCTCTATTCCTCTATGACGTACTGTAGATGTAGAGGAAGAATCAGAAAGTATGGGGGGAAAAGAGAAGATTAGAATTTTTTTTTTTTGGCTGTGCCGCGTGGCATGCGGGATATTAGTTCCCTTACCAGGGATCGAACCCACACTCCACACTCTCTGCAGTGGAAGTGTGGAGCCTCAACCACTGGACTGCCAGGGAAGCCTCTAAAGTTATTTTTTGTGATGGGAAATACAGCAAACACACAGAATAGTTCATTAAACAGAATATAACCTAAACACTCATGTAACCCCCCACTGCGTCAGAAAGTAGAACATTATCAACATCCCAAAAGGCCCCAAATTGCCCCTTCCCTTATAACCCCCAAGTACCTAGGGTTAATAACCACTGTCATGATTATTAACATATTCACTTTCTTGTTTTTCTTTATAGTTTTATTGACTAATTACTCAAACAATATAGCTTATGCCTGTCTTTCAACTCTATGTAAATAGAATCATAGAGTAAGGTTTTTTTCACGTCTTGATTTTTTTTTTTTTTTTTTTTTTTTTTTTTGCGGTACGCAGGGCTCTCACTGTTGGGGCCCCTCCCGTTGCGGAGCACAGGCTCCGGACGCGCAGGCGCAGCGGCCATGGCTCACGGGCCCAGCCGCTCCGCGGCACGTGGGATCTTCCCGGACCGGGGCACGAACCCGTGTCCCCTGCATCGGCAGGCGGACTCTCAACCACTGCGCCACCAGGGAAGCCCTGTCTTGAATGTTTTTAATCAAAGTTAAGATTCATCCATATGGATGTCGCTATAGATTTTTATTAAAATTTCTTAAACTGTATGTATTAATTTCAGGGAGAATAATATCCTTCCACATGAGCCTTCCCTTTCTGGAATGTTGTATAACTCTACATTTGTTCAAGTGTCCTCATGTATTTTCCAAAAACATTTTTCATTTTCATCATATGAGTCTCATACGTTATAATAGGTAGAATTCTAAAGATGGCCCTCCAAGATTCCCATCCCCTGGTTAGCCAGTAAAACAATAGTCCTGCTGTGAAGGCCTTTTACGGATGTAAAAGAGGCAACCCCGAGCTCCAGGGACTGGGCCTTGAAGGGCATGTTCAGGTTGGAGGGCGCACGTGTGGACCAGGAGGGGACCAGGTTCCATCCAGAACCAGCCTCTAGAGTGAACTTTCTAGCCCCAGGCTGTGCTTGTGCATCCTTGGGGGACGCAGGAGGCAGATACTGCCGTGCCTGGGCCCCGCACCAGGCTAACCACATGCCGTTACTCGAGATGAGCCACAACATGCCTGGATTTCTGATCTACAGAACTGCGAGATAATAAATGAGTGTTGTTTTAAGATGCGAGTGTTTCAGTAATGTGTTATGGAAGCAAAATAAAATTAATACACACCTTTCTTATTAAGCAAAAATCTTTTTGGCTCATCAAGTAAGCCTTTACTCGAAGTAGGATGATACCAGGGAGGTCACACTACTCAAGTCCTATAGCTGAGATCACTTCACCTTTTAGAATCCAGACTAAAAATGCACGTATATCTACTGAAGGTGGCACTTGAAGCTACTCTCAGCTGCCTCTGAAGCTGGGTTTCGTAGATTGATAGTACTTGGGAGGAGAGGGACAACAAGGCGGGGAAAGCACAGCAACAAAAGCCAAGAGCTTGCGGTGCAGCAGAAGGAACACTGCAGCTCCTCAACCTGTTTGCTCACTTCACATTTAGATTCATCCAGCCCATGCTCTGGAAGCAAATGCATGCTAAATAAAAAAGTGAAGGAAGAAATAAAGGCTAGATTGCTGTGAAATAACTGAAAATAAAGATTGACATTTATCAAGTCTAACATTAAAGATTCATCCATTATCATAAATAATGCATAATTCCAGAGACCATTTGTGTCTGAAAGGCATAATTTAAAATTAGAACACAAAGTATCCTGGCATGTAGATAGTTTCATGTGAGCTCAATCTAGTTACTGAAAAAGAAAGGAACATTTCCTTCTTAAAATGAAAAAAAAAAAAACAAAAAAAAACTTTGCTTGTTCTGGAAAAATATATATATAAACTAAGCTAAAATAAATTATTGGCTTGCTGCCCAGTAATTCTAAAAGATGGCATTCTAATGCTACCTGAAAAATAATGCCACACATGACAAATCAGGGAGCTAATGACACTTGAGTCTTCACTTGTATGCATGTAAAGCTTACACATAAAACAAGGAAGATGTAGCTTTAGCTAATTCATACTGAGATTTATTGTTAATAGGAGTCATAAGAGTACATGGGATTTTACAAAGCATAAAATATGGAAGACAAATTTTCTGGCCTGAGGAGCTTAGTAAAACATGTGTAGGCAGTAGCTAACAGGAAAAATATTAAGTCATGATGATTTACAAGTGATCACCAATGGGAGACTGGGTATAAAAAAAAAAAAGATGTCATAAAAACAGAGAATTGAGAAATGCCAGGGATTTGAAAAAAGATTGCAAAAGCTTGAAGGAAGAATGAAAAAGAGATGTGAGAAATGAAAGACAAAGGTCTAAGAAATGAGGAAGGAGAAAAAACTGAAGATAAAGATAGAAGAAAAGACTTGCCACTGTGAGGCATGAACCAATACATGAGAAAAAACGTAGGATTGATTTGCTTGACAAACCTCTGAAATTAGACAACTGGAAATCCTAACTATACAATTCATTTCTTATAAAGTTTAAGAGCTAATTTTCCCAAACAGTAGACACTAAACCAAACTTCTTGTTCAAGCCAAATTATTCCATCTATAACATATGTATATATAAATAAGATTCCGTGCAACTCTGTATGCAGCTGAATTGTGAACAACTTAAAAGCTTAAGAATATTTTTTAGCTACAATGTAAAAGGAACTTCACTTTAGACTATATATTCAAAAGCAGTAGTTTTCTTTATATATACATATGTTCTAGGAAAGTCCCAATGCTATGGCAATACTGAAATCAGACCCAATATTTCTCTCCAAGATAAAGGCCAACTTCCTGTGCAGTGTATTCAGGGCCCACACCATCTCCATGTGCTACCTTTGTGGACACAGCAGGTGTACAGTTTTCTCTTCATTCACCAAATAGGTCATACTCAGGAAATTATCTGTTCAAAAAATTTGCGCATCTTTAAATGACATTGCCTTTTTATTAATGAGTTTTGGGCATTCTTTATAAATTCTGGGTATTCCTTTTCAGATATGTGGCTTTCAAATATTTCTCCCAGTCTGTGGCCTGTCTATTCATTCTCTTAAGTGTCTTGCAAAAGGCATGAGTTCTTAATTTTAATGAAGGGAATTTATCATTTTTTTTCTTTTATGGGTTGTGCCTTTAGTATCATATCTAAGAAATCTTTATCTAACCCAAGATCACAAAAATTTTCTCCTAAGTTTTCATCAACAAGTTTTATGCTTTAAGGTTTTGCTTTTAGGTCTATGATCCATAGTGAGTTAATTTTATATATAATGTGTGAGATACGAGTTGAAGTTCATTTTAAAATTTTTCTTTGCATATAGATGTCAAACAGTTTCAGCACCAACTGTTAAAAAGATTATCTTTTTTCATTGAATTGCCTTTGCACTTCTGTCAAGAATCAGTTCACTATATATTTGTGTGTCTATTTCCCTCTTCTTTCTATATTTTTGCTGTTTACCACACCATCTTGACTACTCTACCTTTACAGTAAGTAAATGAGGTGGTGTGAGTCCTCCAACTTTGCTCTTTTTAAAAATTGTTTTGGCTATCCTAGTTCTATATGAAGTTTTAAGTAAATGTATCAATTTCTAGAAAAAATTTGCTGTAATTTTTATTGGGATTGCATTGAATATATATATTATTTTGAGGAAAATTGGCATATTAACAATATTGAGTCTTCCAATCCAAGGACAGAGTATTTCTCCATCTATTTAGATCTTCTTTGATTTCTTTCGTCATTACTTTATAAGTTTTCAGCATATAGATCCTGCATATTTTTGTTAGTTTATATCTAAGTAGTTCATGGTTTTGGTACTATTTTGTTAAATAAATTTATTTATTTATTTATTTTTGGCTGTGTTGGGTCTTCGTTGCTGCACACAGGCTTTCTCTAGTTGCGGCGAGTGGGGGCTACTCTTTGTTGCGGTACGCGTGCTTCTTATTGCAGTGGCTTCTCTTGTTGTTGCAGAACATGGGCTCTAGGCACATGGGTTTCAGTAGTTGCGGCACGCGGGCTCAGTAGTTGTGGCTCATGGGCTTAGTTGCTCTGCGGCATGTGGGATCTTCCCAGACCAGGGCTCGAACCCAGGCCCCCTCATTGGCAGGCAGATTCTTAACTGCTGTGCCACCAGGGAAGCCCGATATGTGAATCTTAAGAATGGCTGTCAAGTGTGGGAAAATTACTATCAGATTGTTAGTTTTTTCATATAGGCATTGTAAGATGTCAGGGTTTTCATGTTTCTTTGTGCAGTAATTAATTGAAAATATTCTTTGAATCAATAGTAGTTATTACTCATTCTTGATGTCCTTGTTGTAATAGTACATTATGAGTTTTATATTACTTTTTTCAAAGTAATCATTTTGTGTCTAATCAAAAAGAGTTTTAAATCGTTTTCCAGTGTGTTCATATGATCCCTTCCTCTCATTAATTGCATTATCAAACAATCCAAGAACCTATTCATCACTTCTATTTGAAATGTATCTCTTTCTTTAGTGAATTCCTGCTTTTGGTGATGATTTGACACCTTTTTTGTTGCAAATACTTCTTGATGTCAGAACAATTTCTATTAATTTAATTGCTTACCTTTTCCACTTTTGTTTCATATTCCATTAATTTTTTATCTGAATTTTTTCTCAGTTGTTTATAAATAGATTTAAAGATGAAGAAAGATGGTCCCCTTTATGTAATTCAAATAAGGTGATTGCAATTTCTTAAATATAGAAGCATTTCAAAGTGTCTTTCTGTATTACAGTTATAATGATGTATTTGCTGGTTGTCAATTTTTTGAATAAGATTTTTGGTTTTTCTTGTGTGTTGGGGTTTTTCTTCCAAATCTTTGAAAATATATTTTAGCGTCTGTAAAATATCCTTGACCCATGTTGTAAAGCTTGAACAGCTTTATAATGGATAACCCATTATATTATTCTTAGACTTTTTTTTTAATCCATGTTGATATGTTTATGTAAAATACTCCATTTGTGAGAGGAACCTGAAATGAAAATAACTGTTGTAAAATGCCGAGGTGGTTAACAACTGTGAAGCAGCTTTTTCTCTTCCAGATTAAAGGAATGAGCTGCATGTGGTGTATATCCTGCACACTTATTAACATTCTTTAAAGGCTGTTGGGAGCCCTTTTCCTCACCTTTGTTGGACAACACTCCATGAATGTTTTCAACCACAGGTTACTATTTCCAAAAGTTATTTTACACTGTTGGATAAAGCCACAAGCCGGTTTTCAGTCAGTGAAAAAATTTAAAACTATACGTAGAGTTTTTGATAACAGCAGTAGAGCAATAATGGCCAACTAATGGAGTAGTATTTGGTTTCTGGTTTATTTATCTGTTAACCCTTCCATTATATAAATATTTTCCCATTACTTCTATTCATTCTTCATAAACTGTTACTTTTTTTTTCCTATTTTGGGCATTTTTCCAAGTTCTCATGCAAAAATTAATTAAATTTAACAATTATTTCTAGGATTCCCATTAAATTTCTGTTAATTGAATCATGATTATTGTTTCATCATGACCTCTGAACGTTCCCTTAAAAATGCAATAACCTCAACTACTCTTTTCAGCTCTTCAAAATAATATGGAATGTTCTTACTCAGCTGTTTTTTGATTTATGGGTAATCTAAGAAAAGATAGTTGTCTTGTGCTCCATAGAATAGTCACAGCTTTTGAGGGCTTTCGATATATTCGTTTAGTCTGAAAACCCACCCCGTGTAAGTAATGTCTGTCTTGTTGAAAATAATTTACAAACAAAACAATGTTTATGATCTTTTTTTTGCCTTGGCATAAACTAGCTAGAATCAAATAAGAGTATGACTATTTAAAACTTTTTTTTTCAAAATATCTTTTTGAGAAACATCTCTCTTGCCCATTTTATGTTGTTTGATTCTGTATAAATGTTATTGGAATCACAATTTTGAAGGAAAAAATTTTCTTTAATTAAAGTACTGAATGACATTATTACTTTTTGCAATAGGGCCATAATAAAAGACCACGGTCCTTATTAAGGTCAATGAAGTCATCAACATGAAACTGCTGCGAACCTTTGTTGACTATACAGATTGTATTTTGCTTGACTATTTTCTATTTCTCCTACTTTTTCATTTCCTCTTTGGGAGTGCCCTGATTCTCATAATCTTTATCTCTTCTGTTGTCATTTTAATCATCTAAATTTTCTTGGCTCTAATGAATGCTTTCTTTTCTTCATGATTTTGGCAGTTTTAGTATACATTCCAAGCTAATGAGAAAGTTTTTGATATTTTGAAGCTTTTGTGAATCTTCAGTTTAAATTTTTTGCTTCCAAAAGGATACTCTCTTCATGAGAACTCAATTTTCCACTTATAATTTTACTCATCTGATGATTGAAAGAATTTTCCACAGACTATCTTCTAGCTCCATATGTTGCAAACCTTGTTTCTCCTCCACTAACAGCCTATTCCCACCATCCAGGTACCACTCATCTTGTGTTAGCCTCTGGCCTTGCACCTTCATACCACCATGCCAAGTGAGTAGGTAGAACAGGCAATTGAAGTATGCTGAGAGGTTATTCTTACCCTGAGTGCTTAGCAATAACCATAGGAGTGGCTGTGAACCATGTAAATATATCCCACTAAACCTAAAATAGCATATCTCCAAATCAACTACCTCTAAGCTGGATCCCAAAACTGCCTAAGCAATTGCAAAGCCACCTAACACAAGGGGAAGTGTGATGAAGGGAAAGCCAGAAAGGAAAGACACAGCAGTCTTCACTGGTTGGAGTTAAAACATCTTGCTTGGGCAAATTTTGCGAAAATAAATAATTTGGGGAGCACGTCATTAGAGTCCCTATCAAGAAGCTTTATTAACATTTTCTTCCAAGGAGTCATGACACATCAACCTCCTTAGCTTCTTGGTAAATCTGCCTCTGGACATTACTTCCAGGCTTTATCCACAATTTCCCCAACTGCCTGAAATGTCTTATCTCTTCTTCTACTCCTAGCAAATCTCTACTCTTCTTTCACGGCTTAATTCAAATGTCATTAATTCCCTGAGAAAGAACCCAGTGTATTGGAAAGAATTTGGGTTCTGATAAAAGACAGATAGAGGGTTTCAATCTTGGCTGGGCTTCATGTTCTTTGTGTGTCACAACCAAAGTACTAACTTCTTTGAGCCTCAATTTCTTCATATATAAAATACAGATAAAATATATATACATTGCTGACTTGTAAGAATTTTTTAAAATTTAGCAATTTCATCAATTCTATTTTTTCTCATTTTAATATCTCTGCATAGAATATTGGAAACATTGAGAAAATGGTGCTTAAGAGAGGCTTTAAATTATTTGTTTCTCTTCTTTTAGCATTATTTTATTATTTGGGTGATCAAAAGAACTGGAACTAGGATGAAGTGAGTGAGATATTTGCCTTAGGTTCAAACTATAGGGAGGTGTCAAAAAACTCAGTAATCAATATAAATTCAATATTTTTTTTAAAAATCAGTGCAAAAAAATCCATAATGAACAAAATATCAAAAATTTTTTTAACGATGGGATCAGTACTACTGATTTTTCTTTTGCGTTAGGCTCCAATATGACTCACATTGGAACTGGTGATCAAAACTTGATGGAAGAATTTGGAAGATTACTTTTTATAACTATGCATAGCATTTAAATTATTCTCTTTATATTCAGTTGTTTTTTACAGATGCCATATTTCAATACCTCCAGTATTAATTTTTCTAGCATCAAACCTTAGCCCTCCACAACAGATGATTATGAACAAATTACCTTTGTTTTACCTTAGAAATATTGTTTGCTCTATTGAAAAGTAGGTTACTGTTTAGGAAATCAATTTCTATTACAGATAACCTCACTCTAGAATGATCTACTCCATTTTTTCCTACACTGAAGCTATTTAAATTTCACTCTCAACCTTTTGCAAAATGACTCATTTCAGAGTACTTCAGAGATCTTATGTTTCCTTTAGGAATTCTACCTATATAGAGTAAGTTGTTCTTATTTTCCATCTAAATCATTTAGCCAAATTTATTTATGACTATTTCTCTGAGGTGATGGAGTAAAACACTTCAGATAGTCTACTTGAGATATGCTCTGTAATGTGTACTCTCATACACTGTTGGTGAAAGTATAAATCGGTACTTGCTTAAGGTCAATTCTAACATAACCACCAAATTTGAAATATGCATGGCACATATTACTTTTATAATTAAAATAATAATTTTTAAGTGTATTTTTTTCCCATTCTATCCTTCTAGGTGAAAGAGTACAGGATCCCTGGCTTCAAAGACCTCATACTTTAAAGGTGAAGGAGAAAAGAATAACTTGTGGTCTTTACATAGGGTGATATTTTAAAATTGTTTTGAGGTGTGTTTTCATATTATAAATATTAATTATAACCCATAATTATAGCCCACGTAGAAAGTGTAAGGAGAGTCTAAGGGCTTCCCTTGTGGTGCAGTGGTTGAGAGTCTGCCTGCCAATGCAGGGGACACGTGTTCGAGCCCTGGTCTGAGAGGATCCCACATGCCACGGAGCAACTAGACCCGTGAGCCATAACTACTGAGCCTGCGCGTCTGGAACCTGTGCTCCACAAGAGAGGCCGCGACAGTGAGAGGCCCGCGCACCGCGATGAAGAGTGGCCCGCGCTTGCCACAACTAGAGAAAGCCCTCGCACAGAAACGAAGACCCAACACAGCAAACATAAATAAATAAATTTTAAAAAAATAAAAGGTTGAAGCCAGATTGGAAAGCCATTTAAAAAAAAATTTTTTTTGACAGTATGATAGTTTTAAACAATGGTATCTCACAACATTGTAAATCAACTATACTTCAATTTTTAAAAATGGTATCTCATCATAGTTTTGTATTTTTTCTAATTATGAGGGTGGTGGATCATCACTTCATATGTTTAAGAGCAACATTTACTTTCAAGGCTCATTATGTAAAGAGTAGTCAATATTTCCTTCCAAATTTGACTAGATATTTTTCCTTTCAATGAAAAGAAATAAAAAACCCTCCTACTGAGTTGTAGCTTTATAACAGCTACCATTAAAATAAATAGATAGATAGATAGATAAATAAATAAATAAAAACATTACAACACTTTAGAATATAAAAGCAGAGTTTTTCCACCTTTTCTGGAAGAATTCAAAACTTTATCTTTGGATTGTAACAAAGATGTGAAATTTCACTGAGATTATCTATTAGTAAAGTTGGAAATCCCCACAGTATATAAATGCTCAATTTGAATTGCTTTTCACAATTCCATGACAAATGCAAAAAAAAAAAAACACCCAAAAACCAATAAAAAATGTTTTCCTTCAAAACAATAGCTGTGATATTATTCAGTAATAAAAAGTAAACTTCTAAGACTTAGAAAATCCCTCTTCTAATGAAAGCTTGTCTTTAGGGACCTTCTAACATGATTATTGATGAGTAACATAAGTATAGTATAAATTTTAATTCAGTATCCATAAATAACTTTCTTACATTGTTGCTAAAGTTGTAACACCAATGTAAAAAAACATTATAAATGAATGTCAATAGTAATGTTTCCCTCTGTTCTATGTCATTTCACTGTTGGCATTAAACCATTCTCTTTCTTTTTTTAATTTTTTAAAAGTTTTATCGGAGTGTAGTTGATTTACAATGTTGTGTTAGTTTCTGCTGTATAGCAAAGTGAATCAGTTATATGCATATACATATATCCACTCTTTTTTAGATTCTTTTCCCATATAAGTCATTACAGAGTATTGAGTAGAGTTCCCTGTGCTATACAGTAGGTCTTTATTAGTTATCTATTTCATATATAGTAGTATACCATTATCTTTTCTTTTTTTTCTTTTTTTTTTTTTTTTGCGGTATGCAGGCCTCTCACTGTTGTGGCCTTTCCCATTGAGGAGCACAGGCTCCGGACGCGCAGGCTCAGAGGCCATGGTTCACGGGCCCAGCCGCTCTGCAGCATGTGGGATCTTCCCGGACTGGGGCACAAACCCGTGTCCCCTGCATCGGCAGGCGGACTCTCAACCACTGCGCCACCAGGGAAGCCCTACCATTATCTTTTAATCATTGTTATAGAAGTTAGTCTTACTAAGTAAAATCTAGCACTTGAAATGTATCAAAAATCTTAGAACTTTTCTAGTTAGTTTGTATTGATAGTATGGAAATACTTAGTATTTTTAATATCTTTTTTTTGGGGGGGGGAATCAGTCTTCTTACTTCCTACTTTCCACCCACCCAATCATCCTCAACCAGAGAAATAGCTCTCTCAAGTTACAGATAAGAGATGCCAATTAATCAATCCGGCTGGTCACTGGAGTGAAAGATGTCACTGCCAGATCCCCTGATAACCTATATAGTGGCACAGACTCCTGGAATTGAAAAGGAGCCAGCTTGCGGAGTCATTTAATCCAGACCTCTCTCTTCCTGCAAGGCTCTGCCTGAAATGTCTAAGACAGATGGTTTGTCCTTAAAATTCACCAGGGACAGAGATTCTACAGTATTACTCTGGAGCCTTTTCTAATGTTTAATCACTATTACTGTCAGGTTAGCTTAAGCTCTTTCCTGCTAGTTTTTCCTCGGCAGACATGGAAAACAGTTGGTCAGCAACCTCTTTATAATCACCTTTCCAATAGGCAAAGACAGTTAACAAGGTGCCCTTCAGCCTTGTTTTTTCAAGTTTACACAATTTATCTTCTATCCATTTTTAATATATCAATAATTTATCTCTATATCACTATTTTGTCTCATTAAACATTTGGCTTACTTTTCATTAAACTCTTTTTAAAATTTTTTTATTTTTTTTTATTTTTAGCTGCATTGAGTCTTCGTTGCTGCACGTGGGCTTTCTCTAGTTGCTTCGTTGTGGTGCGTGGGCTTGTCATTGCGGTGGCTTCTCTTGTTGCGGAGCACGGGCTCTAGGCATGCGGGCTTCAGTAGTTGTGGCACGTGGGCTCACATTGTGACTGGCAGGCTCTAGAATGCAGGCTCAGTAGTTGTGGTGCATGGGGCTTAGTTGCTCCATGGCATGTGGGATCTTCCTGGACCAGGGCTCGAACCCATGTCCCCTGCATCAGCAGGTAGATTTTTAACCACTGTGCCACCAGGGAAGCCCATCATTAAACTCTTTCCATTTGTTCTATATCACCCCTAATTTAACATTATAGTAAGTTCTTTAATTGTAATGTGGTTTTTAAATTTTTAATTATTGTAGGATAAGGTAACAACACTTTTGTTTATTCACTAAATAAGTACTATTGAATATTTTGTGCCAGCAAGAAAAAGATAGGCAGATCTCCTGCTCTCATATAATATATATTCTAATAGAAGAAATCAAGAATAAGCAATTAAAAATGGATCTATAATGTAATATAATATAACGCTATGATAAGAATAAAGCACCTTGTATGAATTAGAAAAAAGCTAGGCTGCTGTGATAGAGACCCAACAATAATTCAGTGGTTTGAAGAAGAGGTTTGTTTCTTACCAACAGTCCACCCTGACTGCTTTGTCATCAAGAAGTTCTGCTCCATAAAGCCATTCAGGGATGCCAGTCCTTCCATCATGTTGCATCATCAAACCTTAGGTCATTGTCACTATCTTTATAGTATAAGCTGGGTGACCCAGAGTTCCAGCCAGCAGAGAGGAGAAAGACAGTATGGATGAAGCTATCCCAGGCCCAGAAATGGCACACATCACTTGCACTCCTTTCCAATGAAGAGAACACAGTTACAGGGCCACACTTGGCAAGAGAGACTGGCTAGCCATGTGCCCATGAAGAAGAGGAGAATGGATTTCGGGGGGCCCAGAGAGGGAGTTGCAAACACTATCAACGTTGAGACTTCCCTGGTGGTCCAGTGGTTAAGAATCCACCTTCCAATGCAGATGCAAGTTCAATCCCTGGTCGGGGAACTGAGACCCCACATGCCATGGGGCTACTAAGCTCGTGTGCTGCAACTACCGAGGGCTGCAACTACCGAGCCCACCCGCTCTGGAGCCCTCGTACCACAACTAAAAAGAAGCCCATGCGCCACAATGAAGAGCCTGCTCAATGCAACAAAAGATCCCACATGACGCAGTGAAGACCTGATGCAGCCAAATAAATATTTTTAAAATGTAGATTTGGGTTTTTTTTTAAAATATAAAGAATTTTTTATTTTCCAGGACAAAGAGAAAAAGAAAATATTTTCAAATTTTCATTGAGTTGTAACAAATTCAAAAACTAAAGAATCGATTAAAATGGAAAATTGCCTATCAATGCAATGTATATACATGATTATATTTAATAAAAAATATTTCAAGGCAAATATATATATATATTTTTTTTTATATTGGAGTATAGCCGATTAACGATGTTGTGATAGTTTCAGGTGCACAGCAAAGCGACTCAGCCATACATGTACATGTATCCATACTCCCCCAGACTCCCCTCCCATCCAGGTTGCCACATAACATTGAGCAGAGTTCCCTGTGCTATACAGTAGGTGCTTGTTGGTTATCCTTTTTAAATATAGCAATGTGTACATGTCAATCCCAAACTCCGTAACTACCCCTTCCTTCCACGATGTTTCTCCCCAATAGCCTCAGATCCCGTTTTACCTCTTTATGTGTTTCTGCTTCCAATGTCAAACACTGGACTGTTTCTCAGAAGATGCTCTAGGAGCACTGGAAAGTTCTAGGAATTTACCTCCCCCCACTCTACCTCACCCAGGGGGAACTGATGAGTGCAGGAGTATGAAAGACCAGCCCCCTTACCCTCTGCTGTCAGGATGATTCTGAGGCATAACTTACATTTCAGAGTTCCCATGTAAGCACAGGCTGAAGCTACTCTCTATGGGAGTTGGCCTGAGATTCATCCTTGCTTGGATGTCTTCTCTTTCCTGTCCTGCTTTCCACATCCCCTTCTTGGTTTCCCCCAAGAGTACTTTCTTAATAAATCACTTGAACATGAATCCTCATCTGATGATCTGCCTCTAGGAAACCTAATCTAAGACACAAGGTAAAGCGTTAAAGGTGCTGGATCATTTTCAGTGGCTTCACACATACGATCAAAAAGAGTATTTGGACAAGTATGAATGACTTAGCTAGCAGTTATCACCACTACTGTGGGAAAAAAACAAACAAACAAATGAAAATGTGTATTTCTGTTGCTAGGGGTACATTCATATACATAAATTTAGCTTTTGTGATGTGGATATCTACAATTTGTTCAAAAAGTGCATGCATTTGTATCTTGTATATTATCAAATTAAGCTTCATAAAAGCAGTCTTCTAATTGGATCTTTGAAGATAAAGGGAATACAGTTAATAGAGAGAATGGGCAACAAAAGTGCTCAGCGACACCTCAGCACTGGGTAACCCACAGGTACTTAGAGCCTTTCCAAATACAAGATATCATGGATTCTAAAGCACCGAAGAGTGACATCTTTTGGGGGCCCAAAAATATTGCATGTAATTGTTCTGAACAAGGGTACTGGTTGCTGAACCACAGGGAAAACCGTGTGGGCCTTTGGGTATGGGGAGGCAGAGGGACTGCAGAAGAAGCAACTGGCAAAAGATTAGCTGATTTAGTTTTGACTTTACTAAGTGTAACCAACTGTGATTCTCTTCTATAATCTTAATTAATAAATTAACACAGAAGTTTATGTTGCACAGTATTTTTTACAATAATATTAAAGTATGTAAATATGAGACATTTGTGTGTTGCAGAATTACTAGGTTTTGAATGAGTAATTAACACAGCAAGATAGAATTTTTTTAAAATAGGTTTCTAAGTTAAAATATTGCCTTTGATAAATACAAAAATCAGGAACTAGAGATGCTAAAGTAAAATTCTACAAATTTTACCCTCTTGGAGCCCTGCAGACTCCTCTGAGGCCCTGTGGCTTTACTCACAGTTACAATTGTACATTTATTTTTGTGCTTGTTTGATTAATGGCTGTCTCCTACACTAAACTATAGATCTGTGAGGGCTACTTTTTTTTTTTTTTTTTTTTGCTGTATTTGGGCCTCTCACTGTTGTGGCCTCTCCCGTTGCGGAGCACAAGCTCCAGACGCGCAGGCTCAGCGGCTATGGCTCACGGGCCCAGCCGCTCCGCGGCATGTGGGATCTTCCCGGACCGGGGCACAAACCCATGTCCCCTGCATCGGCAGGCGGACTCTCAACCACTGCACCACCAGGGAAGCCCCATGGCTACTTTTGATCACTGTTGTATCTCCAGCATCAAATGCAATACCTAACACATAATAGGTACTCAAAAAAATTTTGTTGACCAAAAAAAAATTCATGAATATATAAATACAGAATAATTTATATTAAATTTCAAATACTAAAATCTTTACCATCTAAAGTACATGGTGCAAGTATTCTTATACACTACTCTGTAAATTATAGAAAATGGATAATACAAATGATTCTTGTCCTTAGAAATGCAAATAAATTATATCCAGTAGAATGCAGTTGATTATTGCTCTATGCGTAGATCAGTTTTGCATCATATGTAAATGTATTTTAGCTTTCCATACTGCCCACATGTATGTGGTTCTTTGAATTCTCCTTTGAAATGCAGATAACATTCTACTGGTTCCCTCATTAATCAATGCATTAAATTAGATATTTGATATGTGTTTATATTTGTATGAGTCATGACTTTACCTTCTCTTAGAAAATATGCTTTAATACCTTAAAAACATCTTAAATAATACTAATAGCTTATTTACGTAGACAAAGATGTATTGAGAGTGAACTACATGAACACTGTGCTATGCCTGAGCAGGAACTGAATATACACCTTTAAAGAATTTTACTAGTCAAGCTGCAGAGATTCCTAAAAAAACTATTCTTACATATTTTGCTTTTTATCACTATTGTTAGTTCATGTAACAAAGTACTAGCACTTCACTGTATCATTCAGACCCTTCCCCAGCTTCTTAGGATTTGCACACTAGGGAAATATTTTACAGAGACCATCCATACAAGTATTTCAAAATGTCCTGGTTTGCAGTTAAAGTCGTTCTTTTATTTTCTGTTTTCTTTTGTTGTTGTTATTTTGTTCCATTTTATGTGCTTTATAACCGAAGAATTACTCAAAGTTGGAAAAAGAGACAGCTCAAGCACTGGAATTTCAACTCCATACATGTTTTGAAGAGTGCGAGAGGTTGTATTACAGGCGGGGGCGGGGGGGGGAGGGGTACTAAATTACATACGATTTTTTTCAAACAAATGCCAAGAACTATATCTGCTAATAAGTTTTACCCAGCTTGGAAACCAAACTCAGCCACATAGTATGAGAATACCAGATATACGACAATAAATATTTTTGGCGTAGTTTCAAAGCTACATAATGCCAGACATAGACATGTAAAAGTAACGGCAAAAACTACAAAGATTATAAAAGAAATAAAGTCACAGTTCGTAATTCATATGATTATGTTCAATAGCAGGTTTAGACAGTTTTCACATAATGAGATCCACATGTAAAAGCATCAGCTTATTTTCCTCAGAAAAAGATAACAAATATTTAAATGGCTTTTAAAAGTAAAATTTTATTGAGAGGTTGTAAATGTATTTTTGTAAGCTGAAGGAGAGTAACTTAAATTGTCTTTTTGTTTCTATTTAGATACCCAACTTCTGCTTCCCTTTTTGTCACATAGAAAAGTTAAATAAGAAAAGAAAATGCGGTTTCAAAGATTGGGCCATCTCTGAATTATTGTCACTGTAGTCTGTATATTAAAACTGGAAAACACCATTCCCCTAAAATTAAATAAATTGTGCATTGCATTTAGAGAAAGGATGAAGGAAATATAGTTTTCAGATGTTCAAACCCTGATTTGACTACTGGGTACAGATTGTGGGGCTCAAAGCCAAAGTTAATAAAATAGTCCGAAGCAATTCCATTATATCCTCCATTGCAAGGTATCTCAGCCTGGTTATTTTTGTCTGTTTGTTTTTTTAATTTATTTATTTTTGGCTGTGTTGGGTCTTCGTTGCTACGCGCAGGCTTTCTCTCGTTGCAGAGAGCAGGGGCTACTCTTCCTTGCTGTGCGCGGGCTTCTCATCGCAGTGGCTTCTCTTGTTGCGGAGCACAGGCTCTAGGTGCGTGGGCTTCAGTAGTTGTGGGATGTGGGCTCAGTAGTTGTGGCACACGGGCTTAGTTGCTCTGCAGCATGTGGGATCTTCCCAGACCGGGGCTCGAACCTGTGTCCCCTGCATTGTCAAGCGGATTATTAACCACTGCGCCACCAGGGAAGTCCCTCAGACTAGTTTTTAAGTGCAGGTATTCTAGCAACATTTTGTGCTACTTGGAATATTTTATTTTGGACCTAAAGACCTCAAACTAAATTGCGTTTGTGATGGGTTTGATTTCCAGAGATAAAAGAAGCATACTTTTGTGTTTTCCTTCTGCTTAATTTATAGATTAGAAATGATCAGCCATCAGGGTGGGCTAATGAAAAGCAAGACTAAGGGGAAATGCTAGTGAAAGAAGGATGGAAGAAACTGTAGAATCTGAGATAAACTGTCAGTCCCTCAGGCAAGATAAGCCAGAACACCACAGTGCCAAGAACAACTAGCTCAGATTTCAGTTCTCAGTCACAAGCAACACTGAGAATTGAGGTTTAGTTTTTAAAAAAGGAATTTTACCAGGATGGAAAATAATAATTTAGTAGGTGAACTGAAAATAGTCACATTTTAAGATTTCATAGTAAGTGCAATAAAATATTTGTAAGTACTATATGTCTATATTGTATTGATTTTTTATTTTGTTGGATAAAATATAAAAAATGTTTTTGTTTCTGATCAACCCAGTGAAAACTTATAATGTAGGATAAGTTATGTGGCATCTCTATCAACTATTATAAAAGGGAAAAATAATGTTTTGCAAACACGTATTTTCCTTAGTTCCAAGTTTTGCAAGAAATTTTTAAATACCCCTCTAGTAATGCACTATTTGTATTGAATACATGTGTAATGCATTGGTGGGAATATGCACTCTTACTTCGATGTGGGTGAAAACGTTTGTTACAAAAAGACATTTTCACATTGAGTTCTATCCCCATTTACACATGGATCCCTTTAATGGAGGTTGAGAGTCTCGATTTATAACTTTTAATAGGCTCGTTTACATTTTGCAAATCTCTACCCTTGAAATAAAAATGTAGTGATCCACCCATCTGCAGACAATTAGGACCAGCAGCCAAGTATAAAAGGGTGGAGAACTTTTAATAGGTGTTTATCGATTGGAAGCACCGACCCCCTTTTAAATGAAAGAGGCCTAAGAAGAAATAGTAAGTGTTAAGGATAACCATGAAATTCATTTAACCCCCCAAGCAGAAGATCTGTTATCTAAGAATTGACAGAAGTCTGCACCTTCTAACTTAAGGTTCTTAGCTTGAGTACTTAGCAAATGTACTTAGAAAGAAATATCTTATTAAAAGTGTTTTGATTATAAATTCTTAGCCGCTTTAAGGTCAAAACACAAGCCCACAGGAAGACCAACAGTAAGGTATGTGATATAAAAACAAATATTTCCATAAAACCTTTGCCCTAGCAAAAAGGGAAATTCTTAGTAGGTTCAAGGTGGGAATTTAGGGAATAGTATTTTTTTACAGAAAATACTGGTTAGGCGTTTTATATAGGGCGTTCTGCATTTGTGAAGGGATAATTTGCTCTAAAATATGTGGGCAACCAGCCTAAATTCTCTAATTGAGTAGTTTGCTCATAACCCCAGGCCATTAGGTGAATGTAAACTGTTACAGGCTTAGTAAGAAAATAGTCCCATTAGGATTTTTGTATTTGTATGCAGTTGTGGGTTAGAGTAACTGTTTCCAAAATCATGGATTAATGAAAAGCTCTTTTTTCTGAGTTTGCAAATACCAGCTTTGAAATGCTCAAACTCAAATTAAGCCAAGGATTCTTTTGTTGTTGTGGTGGTGGTTTTACAGTTAAAATTTTTTTTACAAGATCAAGTCTCAGCTATAAGCTCCATTGTAAGTTATCTAAGGAAAGTTAGAGATATTTAATTGACTGGTCGTTAATAAAGGAAAGCAGCCAAATTTTCTTTGATACTGTCATTCAAATACTTTGCTCACATCCTAAAATTCCCCTCATTGGCCACTGCCAAGGAACTTGCTGCACAGAAAATGAGTATGACTTTTAAAAACTAAAGACTAGTGCACAAATTCAAGAAATGTTGTGTGCATGTGTTTCATTTAGTACATGTGCGGCGGGTAAGCTCGTATTTCTGTGAAGGAGAAGACAACTTTATGTGCTGCTTCTTGCATCCAGTCTTGGGCTCCTCTCATAATGGATCCCTTCAGTTAAACAGTCTACTTCCTTTCCTGTTGCATGATTCCTGTTAACTCATCACATTGTTTCTTACCACGCATAGTATACTTGTACAGCAGGGCAAGGCAGGAACCCAAAATAGGCTATGTAATACTCCTTTCAATCAGTGACTGTAAAATGCAGAAGAAATTCAGTCAAAGGAGGAAAATATCTGACCAAATATATCAGATAAATTATATAGGCATTCAAATTGCGATAATCCATGTATTTTTCGTGTCTCCATTTTCCCACTGTAATTGGCTCTAGTACTAAGAAGGTTGTGGATACTAGTATTACATCAAACCTTCTTTTAAAAACTGAATTACACAAGACCTTTTCTTCGCAATTAAATAAATAACAAAATCACAGTTAGAGTCCAATACCAATCTCTTAGGGCACCTGGGGCAGTGCTGGGTGTTTTCATAGGCTGTTTAACTTTTCACTCTGTCAAGTTTCCTTTTTTCCTCTTAAAAACTTCCTATTTCAGGGCTTCCCTGGTGACGCAGTGGTTGAGAGTCCACCTGCCGATGCAGGGGACACGGGTTCGTGCCCCGGTCTGGGAAGATCCCACATGCCGCGGAGTTGCTGGGCCGGTGAGCCGTGGCCGCTGAGCCTGCGCATCCGGAGCCTGTGCTCCGCAACGGGAGAGGCCACAACAAGTGAGAGGCCCGTGTACCGCAAAAAAAAAAAAAAAAATTCCTATTTCAAATCATTATAACAGTACAGCAATACCATAAATATATATTTGCCTAAACCATTTAGTTGAGAAAATCAGAATGATGTGATATGGGAGGAAATATAAATATAAAAAGAAATTCTAAAAAGGAGATACTAAAGCAGAATTGTTCTGAAATGACTTGTTGTAAGAAGTGAAAAATTAAACTCACATACACAGGAGGATGTGAAGAAAGAAGGGATTTTTAAGAGGGCCCTGCTCTACTGTGAAAGTATGTGGAAACTCCATATCTTGAAAGAATGTACTAAAGATTTCTAGAATAGTTGGATAGTTTTGAATAGCTTCCTTAAAAACTTTCTAAGAGATATAACAAAGAGATTGTATTTATTATCTTCTTTGGATTGAGACTGAAGCTTGAATACTTGCATAATAAATTTTGGACAAGCTGAGAGATGAGATTTGCTGAAAGAGCAGACGATAAAGGAAATACAAATTGACTCTAGCAACAACGAAATGGAGAGAAAGGACTTATCTTCAAAATTCTTCCCTTCATTTATCATTTTCAAAAGTAATAAAATAATACTACAGAGAGGAAAGGCAGTGATTCATCAGATTTTTTCACATACCGGTTTACCAATATTTTTAATACTAGCATAGCTATGAATTGTGTTAAGAGCAAAGTGAAAATATGTATGTAGATATTTTCATGGAGAACAATCCCACTTGGAGTGCCCAAAAGACAGTCGAATGTTAATGAGGGCTGAGACCTAACAAAGAAAAAAAAATCCATAAATATAAATATACAATTAGAAACTATCTGCATATAAAGATGCTTCAAGAGGATCCTAGATGACTTTTTAGAAGAGATATAGGTGGAATCTTAAAAGGAATAAATGCCCCATCCTTCTTAGTTTCATCTTGCACATAGAATACTTTTAACAAGTATTTTTTTAGATGAATTAGAAAGAAAGAATAAAAGCAAGCTAATTACGATACAATATCTATTTTGTAAGAAAGAAAATACTGTAAGTCTAAATATTTGCTCTTTCAAGTTTACAAAAATATGGTTTAAAATAGGTTCCTGGTAGCTAACTGTTGAAGCCAGGTGAGGGGGTTTCATTTTCTCTCTTATATAGATTTGAAATGTTCCATAATAAATATTTTAAAAATGAAAAAGTGTATTCCTTAGGGTCTGTAGAGTAGATAAAGTGGCATTTGCAAAATTCACAGTTAGTAATCAAAACTTGGAGATTATTGTGGAATTTCACTTCTAGGAAAGACTTGTTGGGGGAAGGGATAACAACATGGGGTCTGCTCTGTCCAGTGACGGTGAAACAAGTAGGCGGAATGAGGCAGAAAGGGAAGTCAGAGGGAGGGGCAAGGCAGCCGTTTTAAGCCTGGTGGCTATTTCAATGTTACAGGAGTTTGTTCTTCTGAGGCTTCACCACCTCATTAACCTATGCGTCATTCTGAAGTCTTTTGCCATGCTCTCATGATGAGAGACTCGCTCGCTAACAACACAACATTTTAAATACAAGCTCTTCCCTGGCGTCGCGGTGAATTAATTTTCAATTAGCTTTCATTAATGAACTTCATTTTTATGGGTCTAATTGCTGTCCCAGCTTCAGGAAATTCAGCAAGTACTTTGGTGGTGTGAGAGGGGGCAGCTGTAGGAGTCAGGAATATCCTGGGCCCTTTGCAGAAGACCTTACTTCAGTCATCAACCAAAACAAAATTTATGTCTAAATTATAAATCGAACGTGTACCAGTAGAATCCATGAATATTTTCTGGGGTCTGTAGAGGTAAGTTTTATTGCTAGCTTCACCCGGTGTTTATTTTGTATCCCAAAACCAGACTCAAGAAGGGAAAAAATTGAATTTAAATAGAAAAATGCTCTGGGCTCTGGCACTCATCTTTCTATACCTTCACTTCCTCTCATGGAAAAAGGTTTAGTCCAGATTGTCTAGATCCAAATAATATGCGCCTATAATAGGTGGCAAATGATCGCAAATAAATCTAACACAGAAAGACAAACTACATAGTAAAACCAACGTTCTTGGGTTGCTAATGAAGGACTAGTAGCCTGGATAACACGCCCACACACCAAAACTCTAGCAGCTTCTTAGGAAGAGTGTGATACTCTTGTGCCCAAAGACTGTAAGGTTTCTATGCTCTTTCCACTTCCCTTAAAAAAACTGGCAAGGGAGAGCCGTGATCTACTCCCACCCTGTAGCCTAAGACTTTGCCTTAATAAAATTTAATAAACATTTTTCTTTCTCATGATTTTTCCATGAAAATGCTAAGTCTGTTGATAAATTAATCCTTTGGTGTTTGCTCTTAAGGAGGCACACGTTTTTGAAAGTACACTGGGATTTTATAATTATAAAAATGTATTGGGCTTCCCTGGTGGTGCAGTGGTTGAGAGTACGCCTGCCGATGCAGGGGACACGGGTTCGTGCCCCGGTCCGGGAGGATCCCACATGCTGCGGAGCGGCTGGGCCCGTGAGCCATGGCCGCTGAGCCTGCGCGTCCGGAGCCTGTGCTCAGCAACGGGAGAGGCCACAACAGTGAGAGTCCCGCGTACCGCAAAAAAAAAAAAAAAAAAAGTATTAATTCCATTTTGTTTCTTTGACTCAGAAATAAATAAATCCTATTTCTTAGTTAATGGAGTTAATTCTTCCTTTCACACATAAATGATTGAGCATTCTTTTAGTAGGCATTTATTGAGTGCTAATTTATTCATAATACCAAGATCTTCAGGATCATAATCTAAAAAACAAAAACAAAAACCTAGAAGATGTTCCAGTGAAAATATAAAGTAGTTGAGATGACAAAAGAGGAGTGTATGAAACTGTAGAACAGTGACAGTGACTGATGAATCAGTGCAAAATAATGCAGTAGAAATTTTAAGGGGGAGTACCCAGGGATGACGCTGTAAAATTTAATTGCTGTTTTATTATTTTTATTTACTTTCTTCATCACAAGCAGTTTCTCTGCATTACTGATCATTTTACTGTGAAAACAAACTCAGATTTTAATTCTTTTTAAATGAGTAGTATCTTATAGACCGATCTTATAGACCGAAGCATTTCCTAACATTTAGTTCCTTATCACAGAAGGGTGTAAGGATAAAAATGAGAATCTTGGGGCTTCCCTGGTGGCGCAGTGGTTGAGAGTCCGCCTGCCGATGCAGGGGACACGGGTTTGTGCCCCGGTCCGGGAGGATCCTACATGCCGCGGAGCGGCTGGACCCGTGAGCCATGACCGCTGAGCCTGTGCGTCCGGAGCCTGTGCTCCGCAATGGGAGAGGCCACAGCGGTGAGAGGCCCGCGTACAGAAAAAAAAAAAAAAAAAAAATGAGAGTCTTGTGTAATGATGTAAAGAAAATGACTCCCCCCAAAATCAGCAAGAAACTAGAAATGTGAAATACTTTATAATGTAAGTCACTTTTAAAGATCTGGAACATCACAGTACAGATTAGAATCTAATCCTGGAAAATATAAAAGGAACAATAGATCATAAAACGGAATTAGTGATGTACAGGAACAAAACCAACCCTCAGAAGAAATAGGTGGCCCATCTGTTAATGCAATGAATTAAAGACAATTTGTCAAAGCCCTGAGAGGTGTTTAATCTTTAATAAATTTATGCATTTTTAACAAAATATTGTCTATGTAATTGGTTATGAACGTAAGATCTGGAGTCTGATGATAGCATAATAGAAAGAGCTCAGATTTTAGACTCAGACAGACCTGAATTAATACCATTTCTGACATATATGAACAGGTTCTTGGGCAAGTTTCTTAGCTTCTCTGAGTCTCAGTTTCATTATTGGTAAAGTACAAATAATAATATTGCCGACATTATAAGGATTTTTGTGAGGATTAAATGGGATAACTCACGTAAAATGTTTTGCACATGGTAAGCACTCAATAAAAATGAACTATTGCTATGATATGTACTTAGCTAAACATTTGGAATCAAGCAAGATTCTCTAGGCAGATAAGGAGTTATCTTACAAAATCGTCTCATTAGTGGAGTCTATAGAATATTTTTATTAAAAACCACTAATAAATTTGGAGACATAACCAAATGAGAATTATGTGACTGCCATTACTTAGGCTGCCTGGTGGTCAATTAAAAAAATTGATAAGATGTCATCAGTTTCCAAATCTCAACTTCTGGCACAAAAAATCAAGTATTTAATATTATTTTGCCTTCACAATTCCACAGAAACACCAGATTATTGGATTCTACCTTTTGTCCTAAACTCCAGGTTAAATCAACAATAATGTACATGTCCTGTGTCTTCCCATGAATAAAACATAAGTGGATATTTATGTGGTTTTATTAGGTCAGCTGGGAAAATGAACTCCCCTGCAGCCATCTACCTGTTTTCTACATATTCCAATAAGGAAAACGTCAAATTTCTTTGAAAGAACCACAGTGAAACTGACCTCTGAGTACATTTTTCTAAACTCAACATAATAATGCTTTTTTAACGTAATACATTTGTTTTTAAACATTAAAGGACTTTTTCAGGATTCTCTAATCTGAGTCACAATGTTCTCATAAGATGAATGATTTTTACTACTTTTTAAAGAAATAGCCATACTTAGTAGCTGAAAGTCAAACAGTAATACCAGAAAATAGCAATGAGAGAGAACGGAGAAAAATTATAATTCTCACTCTGCAAAGTACTTCATTTTAGGTGTAAATAAACTTATTTACAAAACAGAAATAGAATGACAGATGTAAAAAACAAACTTATGGTTACCGGGGGCAAACGGGGAGGGAGGGATAAATTGGGAGATTGGGATTGACGTATACACAACACTATATATAAAATAGGTAACTAATAAGGACCTACTGTATAGCACAGGGAACTCTACTCAATACTCTGTAATGACCTATATGGGAAAAGAATCTAAAAACGAGTGGATATATGTATATGTATAACTGATTCACTTTGCTGTACACCTGAAACTAACACAGCATTGTAAATCAACTATACTCCAATAAAAATTTTTTTAAAGGCCGAAAAAGCCATTTTACCTGCACTACAATAATAGAATATTATTGCCCCCGTTCTAGCCTAATAAAATATTGTTTTGTTTTCTTTTTTTTGAAACAGTAATACATGTACATAGTCTCAGAAATTGAAAAGTTCAAAAGGATATGCTCCCTCACTGATGTCCCAATTAAACTTATTTCTTAAATTGGGGCATTATGCTGTCATGCACATTATAAATGTAATTTTCCATTGATTTTCCTGATAGATAAAAACTTTTACTTCTGACTTAATATATGTAGTATATATATTATATTTTATATTTTAATATTAGTTGATGATGTAGTATATTAAATCAGAAGTAAATTAACAAATAGGACTTAAGTTACTGCAAGTCTTTCATGACTTTTAGTTTTGAAGAAAACATCTAACATAAGAAGTAGTCTATTGTACTGTAAAAAGACCATTAAGAAAAGTTTTAAAAACCATTTTACTTAAAGTTTTATTTATATGAAGTCAAAAGGAGAATTGAAGAAAAAACCATAAGCTCCTATCTAGCCAGACCGAAATAACCAGAGTTCTTTGTAGTCATAGGCAATAATTCATGTTCCTATAGATGGCCCTACAACTCCACAAGATGAAAGTGCCTTCTGAAGCACAACGCAGTAGTTATGTTTGACTCAGTCTCAGTATTAAAGTCATCTTATTATTTCCTTGAAATGTATGATCCAGGATTAAAAGTTTCATATGTGTGGCAATGTCTTCATTACTCAGAATATTAAATTAATCATAATATTTCATTATCCTCAAGTTCTTGTAAAAAGGAATTTCCTTTAAGTTTAATGTGGAAATAAGAGGACCTATGGAGAGAAGGGAAGACAATCTTCGTCTACACGACGTTATGAGTAAGACCTCTGTCCTTATTCTTGAGTTCAGTAGTATTAATATTGCCTTAAAGTGTGCTAAGCAATTTCATCTTTTTTTTTCAGTTTTTCCTAATAAATAAATTACATATATAATCAAACATTCAGATGTTTTCTTAATAGATTTTGATTCCACAAACACATCATTTTAAATGCATATAAATGTATTTTAAGTGATTAAAGTGCAGCTCTTCAGATATTTTCTACAAGGAAAAGTACTTTCCGTAAATACAGGTTATTGTGCTAAGATATCTTAAGTGTACATTTAACATTTATGGTACTCAGTTTTACAAGTTAATGATTTAATGCCATTTACTGGTTTTTTTAACATAATTTAACTCATTTCTTCAGAGCTAGTTACCTCTATTTTTTACATCCATTTTAATAATTATGCATTGTACATGGTTTGAATAACCACCTTAAAACCTCTCTCCCTGAATCTAATTTAGAAGCTAAATTATTAACACAGAAAACTGTTTTTAAAGTTTCCTATGGAAAAATTTAAAAATATTTTATGTATGCTTTGCTTCGAGTTTTAAAAATGTTTGGAGCAGACTAAATTGTTCCATTATTAAACCATTAAATTTATATATATATGTATATATATATATATATATGTGCATAACATTAGAATACTTCTATTCTGACAGATAGAAACGAAAGGAAGCAAGGAAATGCGCAATTACACCAGAAAGATACTGTGTCATCCAACACTCAAAACACCGCAGGGTACGCTAAGAGAGCCATTAAAACAGCATTCTGCTGTGTTCCAATGACATAAGGTAGGCTTCCAAAATTAACAGAGTATTTTGCTGCCTACTGGCTTATATCACAGTCTTAATAGTTTGGGGGGGGTTTGTTTTTGCAGAGTTGGGCATTTAAAATGTGTTCTGTGTTTTGGTAAGTACTTTTGAGAGTTTATGAAGCATTAGTCTCTTTAGGTATGTGATTCTGGTTAAGAAAACAAAAATCCACTTCCGTTTTCTTTACAGTTCTCTCCTCCACTCCGTGCCTCTCTCTCCTACTTGTACATTGGGGTAGTCTCTCTGTTCTCTTCCTCTCAACCAAACTGCATTTTTTAAAAGAAATTTTAAAAATAGATTAGGAAAGATACAGATTTGCTTGGTTGTGCTATCTGTTTCTCATGCCTGACCTAATAGATTGTGAGTTCCCCTTGACCTTTCACACGTGCAGTAGCATCTCCAATTTTGTTCAAGACATACAGGGTTAGCTCTGCCTCAGCACACCCTTGACACCCATGACTGGAGTCACTCTTACTTAACTTCAGCTTGGTAAAATACTCAGTTTATGCCCCAGAATGTGTTCACTATATAAATCAGATTTCAATAGGATTCCAAAACAAAAATGTATTTCTAAGCCATAAGGAAAAGTGTAGAATCTCATCTCAAACTACACATAGTCAGGTCACTCTGTGGCACTGACTGTTTTCAAAATGAAATGAAGGTTTTCAGAGTCATATAAACTCAACCTCCATGTCCAAGTATACACTTTCTAAATATTAATTAGGATACTCTGTGTCTTCGATAAACTGTAGTGGGGTCTCCTTCTCCAAATTTCCAACCACCACCATCTGGATCTGAAGCACCCATTGGCCATTTGTTCTGCCAGGTGTCGAGTTTCTTTTTGAGAGAGTTATATTGAGATTACTGAAAGAGATGGCAGTATTACTTAGCTCTCTGTTCCTCACTTACCCCCAGAGGGATCAAAGGGCAGTACATATTTTGAGGTCAATTACTCTGTCTCTTTGGTTTAGAAGGATCTTAGTTATGCAATCTTCAAGACACAAAAGGTAAAGGAGTTTCTCTGCACCCAAAATTACTGACACCACATGGTGAGAGATTCCAGCCCTGCCAAATTCTTCTTCTGTGGTATAACACAACACAGCACAGACATGGGTTCACAAGGCAGAGGATAGCTGGGGTGCTGTTAGTTGCCTTTAGCTGATGTTCTGCTCCTGGAACCTGGGGAAGACTCAGACGTAGCATGTTTAAAACACAGGCACTGGGTTTAGATGGCCTGGATTCAAATTTCACACATTGCTAGCTGTGTGACTTTGGACCAGTTAATTAAGCTCCTTTCTCCTCTATAAAATAGAGTTAATAACAGCATCTACTTCATAGGGCTTCAGTGTGATAATGCGTGTAAAGTGCCTAGCCCCTGTGGCGAGCATTCAGTAAGTGTTGGTTCTTATTATTTCATTTGTTCATTCAACAAACACTGAGCACCTCTACAAAGCATTTTACAGATGAAGAAACGGAGACACGGAAATCTTGGGCAGTCATCCCAAGCTCCTGTTGAAATAGGACTGGGACACAGCTGGCCTACTGTCTATTTTCATCTCACCAGGGCGAGCTGGTTTTCTTAGTGGGATATTAAAAACCCAACTTAGATTTGGGAAACAGCCAGGAGCTTCTCAAAAAATGAAATATTTCATAGAAAAGTCTATTTCCTGTTTCAGTTTTGTGAAGGGTGTAATGATTTCAAACATGTCTAAAATGTTTTCAAGAGCAGAACAAAATAAGACTGTGATGTAAATGTGACCCACAAAAGAAAATGCCAATAGACCCTGAAGCCACATAAAAATCCATCTTACCTGTGTCTTGCATGATCTAACAAATATGCCTTGTTGTCATGTGAGGGCCTTTTAGTTCTTTAATTGTACATATTTTCTTTATTTCTTCATATAATGAGATTCTTATAAATTTTAATCAGTATCATATATAAGAAATAATCAATAGTCAATAAGGGCAAATAATGGGTGAAGGGGAGGAGGAGATGATTTGAATTGACAATTTATTTTCTCGAATGAGTGCTACTCGCAGAGATTGCCTAACAAAGTAAAGTTTTTATACTAAATAGATTAGCCCACATCCACCCTACCAAACGCTGATTTTAGATTTCCTATGGAACAAATACTACTTAAATCTTTAATTTCCATATTACTACTACTGAGTTGAAAATTTCAGGCCCTATAAACCCAGAATAAGTTAAGAATGGATAAAAGACTATGATGAAATCAAATTAAATATAAATTTCTTCACATATTCTAATAGGAGTCTAAACATACGATACTTTGGTTGTTTCTACATAACAATGCAAAAATATGTTTATGTTAAAAAGTGATAAAATCAATAACTAGTTAGTGTGGTCATGAAAACACTTCAGTGTTTATTCAGGACCAAAACAACTATGAGAATTCCCACCGAAAGCAGAGGAAATAGTAATGTTAAGGCTGTCCAATTAATTTGACCAAATTTTATAAATGCTCTATAGGTGGATTTTCCAAACATCTTTAACCAGATGCTGAGGTTTGATAGATAGAGTAGACCTACACTTCATGAAATGAATATTTCAAACTGTTGAAACTTGATTTTTCCTAAATCCCTCTAATTGAAAACTGTACCAAAATTAATATGAAAATAAATTTTGAAACAGTCAGGAGTCAAAATGTATATTTTGAATGACAGCAGTTCTACTGGCTTATAATCATTTCTTTAGCACATATAAAAGCCTCTTTATAGCCCCGGTTCCACGACTGTGCATTTCTTTTTTTTTTTTTAATTTTATTTTTGGCTGCGTTGGGTCTCCATTGCCACGTGCGGGCTTTCTCTAGCTGCGGGAAGTGGGGGTTACTCTTCGTTGCAGTGTGTGGGCTTCTGATTGTGGTGGCTTCTCTTGTTGTGGAGCACAGGCTATAGGTGCATGGGCTTCAGTAGTTGTGGCACGTGGGCTCGGTAGTTGTGGCTCGCGGGCTCTAGAACACAGGCTCAGTAGTTGTGGCACACGGGCTTAGTTGCTCTGCAGCATGTGGGATCTTCCTGGACCAGGGCTCGAACCCGTGTTCCCTGCATTGGCAGGCAGATTCTTAACCACTGCGCCACCAGGGAAGCCCTGATTGTGCATTTCTGATGCAGATAATTTATTATAAGAAAAGCAAGATAGTTCTGGTCTGTGTAAGTGTATTTAAAATTTGCTCTGCTGTGAGATATAATCTTGATTATAAAAGAAAGTAGGAACGAATATTATTACAAATGACAAGACTTTTTATGCAAAACTGGCATTTGACAGTGTCATTTACAATAACAGTGAGTCTTTTAAACCATGTAATTCTTGGAATACCTTATCTGTTGCAGGTGATACTTACCAGTTTTCGATCACATTGTAACAAAGCTCTAAGCTTAATTTCACTTTTATGTTTCCCCTGCCTGTACAATAGCAATTTTGAAGCTGATCAAAGTAAGATTTCTCCTTATTGAATAGGAGTTGAGATGAATCCATTCATTCACTTCACACTTTTTCATAGAGTGCCTATTATGTGCCAGCTAGGGACCTATGCTAAGAAAAATTCAAGGTCCCTGCTCTCATATAGCTTAGAGTCTAGTGGAGGAACCAGACTTTTAACAAATAAATGCACAAATAGGTGTATCACTTAAAGGTGATAAGTTTTATGAAAATTAGAGAGGTCCATGCGTTAGACGAGGAAGATTCTAATTTAGTTTGAGAGATCAGGGAAAGCCTCTCTGCAAACCCGACATTTAAGGTAAGAACTAAAGAAAGAATATGAGTCAGCTAGGTAATCTAGTGGAGCAATGCAGTAGACTTTGTGATTGCTTCTCTCCATACCCCTCACCCCGCATACCCCTACACACATAGTACACTAGCCACAGGTTTGGGCTGGTATAGAGCCCTCCCCCATCTCAAGGACTGGGCCCAGATTGGTCCAGTCAAATCTTCTTGCCATAGTGATTGGTTCAGAGTTGGACTAGCTTAAGCCAAGCAGTTCATGCCAGACTTCATTCAGGTTGAAGTAATTGGTTCATCATGGGCATGTGACCCAAGTTGGATTAATCGGAATGAAAGTTAGGACTTCTGTTTGAAGGTGAAAGGGAAAGAGCTGTTTTCTCTTCCTGGATGTAAACAAGAACATGTAGCCTGGGAGCTAGTGGCAGCCGTCTCTCTACCATGAGAAAAGCCAGCTTGAAAATAAAGCCAACACACAGGATAGGGAAGAACCAGAATTATCACAGTGAAACAGAGCCCTGATAGTATTATGAACTGTAGACCAAACCAGCTTCTGGTCCATTCGTCTTGGGTTTTTTATTAATGGCGACCAAAAGCACTCTGTTATAGGTAAAGAGGATTCCTGACAGAGAAAATAGCCCATGTGAAAACCCTGAAGCAGGAAAGAAGGTGATACAATGTTAGACACTTCCGGTTTCCAACATATATGCATTCATTTTCCCCCTAAGAACACTAGGCTCCTGGTCAACTCAAAGCTACACTCATATTGTTTTCTCTCGTGTTTTTTCCCCCTACAGTCTGCCTAGGAAGTACTTCCTCCTTCTCCACAAATTCTTCTCTAACCATTGTTACCCACAATGATGCTATTTATCCTAACTGATCCTAGCCAACTTCTTTCAAATTTCAATTTCAGCATCTGCTGTATCACTCAACCTCCCCTTCCAACCTGTTCTCCAATGCACTTCTGCACCTTCATGCCTTTGCCCAACATATATTTCCTCAACCTGGACTGATCTGTCTCTTACACTCTCTGTTGAAATCCTATATATTCTTCAAACATCTGTAATTCCACCTCTCTTGGAAAGCCTTCTCTAATCCCCTAGTACGACATGAGCATGTCTATTTCTCTCACTGATTGTCCTTCCTTAAAGACAGGGACCATCTTTTATTCAACTGTGAGTTCCCACTGCATTATTACAACAGAATAGACACTAGAGACACATGTTCATTGAATGAATAGTGGATGACTAGATGGATGGATGAATAGATGGATAGATTCCTCTAAATATACATAAGTATATGTATAAAAGTTCTTAGAAAAAGGAACCATAGCTAATGTTTACTCTTCTCAGTACATAGCAGAATACACTTGCATACTATAGGATCTAAATATAAATATTTTTGAATGAAAAAAACTTACATATGAGGTGCTAGAATTTAAAATAATCAGAAGTATAAGAATTTAAGCAAATCTGTGTTTGATGTTTTTCTCTTTTTTTAAACTGGAAGCTACAGAATGTCATTTAGCCACTTTTCCTTTAATTCCAAGAGTTACGCACATTCTTTACTTATGAGCTACATCATCAGGGCCATTACTAAAGTCACTGATATAAAAGGATAAGGAGCTAATAGAAAACAGAAGTGTTGTTCATGTGGTAAGCACTAAATTTTGGTGAATTGCATTTAAATAGCAAATAGCTTCAGCTGTAAATACTAGACTAAAAGAATAAAGACCAATATTTACTTCCTTCTTTTTCAATGACAAATAGGCTTTTATGGTGAGAATGTCTTTCAATAGATCAAACTGGAAACTTAATTGCTTTATCATTTTCTTTAGAGTAAGTAGCTTCAGATTTTTAAGTTACATAAAGATTTTTGGTGCCACTCATACAATGTTTGGTGGGAATATAATTGGTACAGATTTTTTGAACGATAATTTGACATTATCAAAATGTAAACTATGCATAACCTTTGACCCATTGAATTCACTTTTAGGAATTCATCCCAAATAATAAACTGGAACACAAAGAAACATGTACGAAAAAATGTTTGATGCAATATTATTATTAGTTAGAGATAACTAGCCATCAGTGTGGAAATGGTTATATAAACTAAAGTATTTTGATACTATACAATACTATTCTGCTACTAAAAATAATGAAGTAGATGTGTAAGTATTGATATGGAAGAATGTCAGTGATAAATTCTTGCAGAAGCTGGGTGGTGAGTACTTACTCTTCTCTCTACCTCTTTAAATGTTTGAAAATTTCCATAATACAGAGGATTTTTAAAATACCATCTAGAGTTCCACTTCTGCTTAGGATCTATAAAGCTTCAAGAGAACATCACTCTTATCCTAAGAACACGAAAAAGCCAGATAATCTACAAAATCATAATATTTTGAATCCATTAGAGACCTGAGTACACAAGGCCACTAAATGAACTAAATTCCAAAGAGTTAAAAAGCCCTCCAAGGAAAAAAGAGAACATATAAAATTTACCTTTGGCACAGCATGGAAGGAAGGATTGGCCACCATTAAGGTAGGTAAGAAGAAAACAGCTAAACTTTTAACAAATTCTTAAAGGCCAAATATGGGCTGGTGTATCAGTTTAGAATTAACGGGAACCCCAGACTTCTTCAAGGAACATTGCACTTATTCCCAAGCTCTTATCCACCAGGTGATCACAAGAAAGATTGGGGGAAGAGCAGGAGGAAGAAGAGAGTCCCCTTTGGGGGCTCAGGTATTGCAGGTAATGATCGTCTCCCACTGATCACAGCCCACTTCCCCACAACCTTCTCTCATATAAAGCAAAGGCTTTGAGAAGCTAAGGGGCAGAAAGAGAGTAGCAAAGCCTGCCATGCAGGGACCCAGGCAAAGATCCACCGCTTCTGGGAAAAGGGTAGAAATAAAAGCCCCTTGCCCTAGGGGAGAGCTATGAAAACCTATGGGCCTGAGATCCTGCATGAATACAAAGCAGGGGTTCTCACCGCATAGGGGAAGAACAGGAAACTCATCTGCTCAAGACTCAGTACAAATGTCCTTGAGATCCACCCATAAATTTCATACTTTTAAAAGAACTAACTTACTTAAATTACTAAAATTATCTCTTCTATTAAGGATCATTTTTCTCTACATGAAGTAATCAGATGATAGTGAAGAACCTTGCAAGTAATCAGAAACAGCTAGTGAGTGATCCTCCAAATCAAGCTTGAGAGGATATATTCTCTTCACTTTCAAAGAGGAGCTATAAAACTGATGGTGATTACATTCTAAGGTTGGGAAGACTGCATCTACTAGTAAGAATTTCTTCCAAACAGTGTTCTCCTGTAAATATGGTGTCTTGGCCTATTGCAGGCAGCTTGATGCAGGAAAAACATGACCTTTGGTATCTCCAAGGGCTTTAGCTGTGGGACCATGCGCAGAATGCTGAGCATCAGTTTCCTCATTTGTAAAACAGGAAGTAGCGGAAAGTAATGCTTACTCATGCAGTTGCCTGTGAAAATCAAATGAGTACAGTATACAGCCATTAAAAAGAATGAAATAATGCCATTTGCAGCAACATGCTGGATCTGTAGATTATCATACTAAGCGAAATAAGTCAGAAAGAGAAAGACAAACCATATGATATCACTTATATGTGGAATCTAAAATGTGACACAAATGAACCTATCTATAAAACAGAAACAGGCTCACAGACATAGAGAACAGACTGTGGTTGCCAAAGAGGGGGGGATGTGGAAGGGAAGTATTGGGAGTTTGGGATTAGCAGATGTAAACTATTATATATAGGATGGATAAACAACAAGATCCTACTGTATAGCATGAAGAACTATATTCACTATACTGTGATAAACCGTAATGGAAAAGAATACGAAAATATATATATATATGTATGTGTATATATATATGTGTGTATATATATATATATATATATATATATATATATATATAAAACTGAGTCACTTTGCTGTACAGTAGAAACTAAACACCACACTGTAAATCAACTATACTTCAATAAAAAAAATTTTTAAATGAGTTCAATATAAAACACCAGCCCTGCACTTGGCATTTAAAAGACACACACTACAAATGCTCGGTGCCTTTTCTTCTCATCCCAACACTACCCTATTGCTGCATATTTTGTCTTATGGACTTAGCCATTGTTTGCAGATCTTCTTGCTATATACCACTCGTAGACAAAGACTTTGATCTAGAAAGCCATATTCCTTGTGCCTTTGCACCTGGCTGACCTGTGAACTGCTCTATGTCTTATCTTCTTGCCCTTCTGCCTCAAGGCTCCAAGACATTTCTTCAGCCCCCCTTCAGCTCCTATCATAACTGTGTATGTACGTTTGCTGATATTATTTTTAAATCTTATTATAATAATTGTCATTAAGCTGAAGTTACTTCTCTGTCATAGTGAATAAATGACACATGGGAATATTTCTAGGCAACAAACTGCCCTGTACTTAGACATTTTCTACATCCTAATTCTTGATCAATTCACCTTCCTTCTTAAAAACAATACTGTATCCAAGCTAGAAAAGAAGTTAGAGGACATCTAGCTCATCCCCCAAGAGAGGCCAGTTGGGCAGTTAATGACAGGGCCAAAATTGAAACCCAAGTCTCCTGCCTCATCCCATCATTATAAAAGCAAATCAGCTAAGTGATTTTAAAAATCAAGTAACTGTGCTCTATATCATAATTAAAGATCTCTAAAATGTGTAAAAATCCCATGGTGAAGGTTTTTATGGGTGAAAGCACTTCAAGACCTCAGAAGAAAATAAGCCATATTAATCCAAAGTTGTAGCAGCATTCATTATTATTGTTATTCAAACAATTGAATTGTTTTAGTTAATTTTAATACTGTACTCTGTTGGATTAAAGATGGCCACACATTTTTTGCTAGCCCTCCCCTGGAATCTGGGCTGACTTCGATGGCCTGTGTGACCTATAAAATACAGCAGAAGTGAGGTCCTAGGACTTCTAAAGCTAAGTCATAGGAAGTCTTGCAGCTTCCACCTGGGTCTCTTAGAAACCTCTTTCTGAACACCATGATCTGGCATGTAAGAAGTCCAAATATACAACTTAAAAACAAAATAACTCAATTTAAAAGTGGGCAGAAGACTTGAATAAACATTTCTCCAAAGAAGATATACAAATGGCCAATAAGCATATCAAAAAATGTTCAACATCATTAGTCATTAGGAAAATGTATATCAAAACCACAATGGGGCGTCCCTGGTGGCGCAGTGGTTGAGAGTCTGCCTGCCGATGCAGGGGACGTGGGTTCGTACCCTTGTCTGGGAGGATCCCACATGCCGCAGAGCGGCTGGGCCTGTGAGCCATGGCCGCTGAGCCTGTGCGTCCGGAGCCTGTGCTCCGCAAAGGGAGAGGCCACAAGAGTGAGAGGCCCGCGATCCCCAAAAAAAAAATAGAATAGGGAAAGGCAGAGGAATAAGAAGGAGGAGGGGAGGAGGCTGTCCTAGCCCTAATGCCTTGAGACCCTAACAGGAGAGGCCACATGTAGGTGCTCTGGTTGACAGACCTGGCTGATCCTGATGGTCCAAGAATCCCTGCAGGAGCCAGACATGTGAGTGAGTCTGTCTTTGATCCTCCAGAGCGGCCTAACCTCCAGCTGATTACCTCTGAGTGACCTCAAGCAATGTCGCTTGGAACGGAGGAATTCCCCAGCTGAGCCCTGCCCTGCTCCTCAGAATCACAGACATGATAAATCAGTTGCCGTTTTAAGCTGCCGGGTTTCTGGGTAATTACACACATGTAATTCTTTAATTACATGAGAATCTTTGTGGGTAGGACTCAGTCCTCAGGAGTTTTTAAAACTCCCCAGTACTTTCCAATATGAAGTCAAGGTTGAGAACCACTGAAATGGAGGAATGAGGCATGGAGAAATCTTTAAAATTTATCCAACTCTAAAAATTTTTTACCTTAGCTACTTTATCAATGCACTGGAAGAAGGTGGTCCTCTTTTCATGCCATGGACCTTGGTCCCAAGAAGCATCTGAAGAGTGTAGCAGCTCCAAAGCATTGGATGGTGGATAAACTGGTCAGTGTGTTTGCTCCTTGTTCATCTACAAGTCTCCACAAGCTGAGAAAATGTCTCCTTCTCATCATTTTCCTAAGGAACAGGTTTAAGTATGCCCTAACAGGAGATGAAGTAAAGATCTGCATGCAGCAGTTCATTAAGATTGATGGCAAGGTCCAAAATGATATAACCTACTCTGCTGAATTTATGAACATCATCAGCGTTGACTAGACTGAGAGAATTTCCATCTGATCTATGACACCAAGGGTGGCTTAGCTGTTCATCGTATTACACTTAAGAAGGCCAAGTACAAGTTGTGCAAAGTGAGAAAGATCTCTGTGTGCATAAAAGGAATCCCTCATCTGGTTACCCATAATGCTTCCACAATCTGCTACCCTGATTCCCTCATCAAAGTGAACAACACCATTCAGATTGGTTTGGAAAGTGGCAAACCACCAACTTCTTCAAGTTTGACACTGGTACCCTGTGTCTGGTGACCAGAGGTGCTAACCTGGGAAGAACTGGTATGATCACCAACAGAGAGAGACACACTGGTTCTTTTGATGTGGTTCCTGTGAAAGATGCCAATGGCAACAACTTTGCCACCTGGCTCTCCAACATTTTTGTTATTGGCAAAGGCAACAAAATACGGATTTCTCTTCCCCAAAGAAAAGATATCCACCTCATCATTGCTGAAGAGAGAGGCAAGAGACTGGTGGCCCAGTGGGTGGGTGGGTGAAGAGTGGGTGAAATGATCTCTAAGTGACATGATTGGAAAAGTATTTTTACTTAAGTAAAGATAATATGGCATGAATATTGAGTGAATAAATATTGTATAACCTGATACCTCCAAATGTTATCATTCCTTTAATAAATATTTACCACATGCTGTGTTCCAGGCATTCTGCTTGACACCACAGATTCCAAGAGTAGTTCAGTATTCTAGATAGTGGGGGGCAATGAGGGGAATCAAAAAGAAATACAGACAGTATTCAGTCTCAAATCAAGGGAAGAAATGGAGTGGTCAGTTCTCCTTGGATGGGGGGAAAGAGATTCAAAGAGGAAATAACTTGAGCCAAGTCTTCAAGGATGATTTGCTGCTTAATGAAGGTAAGGTGCAGGTAGTGGAGGGTAGAGGAAGGACATCTCCAGTTGCCCAGCACCCTGGTGCCTGACATTTACAGTAAAATTATTGATGTAATTAAGTGGGGACCTCTGCTTTGGTTAATTCTATGACATCAGTGAATAACTTTCCTAAAAGGGCTTGGCTTATGAAGGAAGAAATGGTTCACAGGCAGTGTGATAGTACAACAAATAATAACAACTACTAGTTATGAGGCGCTATCATGAGCCAGCACTGTGCTAAGCACACAATGTTCATGAGTTCAGTGACTTCTGATCTCACAAGCAAACTGCCTCAGGGTATTCAGGGACCATAATGTGACAGATCATTTGGATTTGTTCCATGTGGTCCTGGGTTAGAACTAGGATCAATGAGTGGAAGCCATAGAAAGACAGACTTCAACTCAACCAAGGGAATAGCCACCAAAGAGGCTATACCAGGATGGACTGAATGACTTCTGGACAAAGTAAGTTTTCCACTTTTAAACATTTTAATACCTTTCTTTGTAATAGCTTTTACTCCCAAACTACTTAGAATTAAGAACAAGTGGCAAAGACAGAATTTAAAGAATTATTTGAGTTTGTTATTCTGCCCACCCACAGATAAATCTCTATTTCCTATAAGACGAGCAAGCAAAAAAAAAAAGATAAGGAGAGAGAACCTCTTCACTCATGTAAAATTGTAAAATGCAAGCTTAAGCAGCTCGAGCACATTGAGTTCAACTCGGATATGCATAAGTTAGTAAGGTGTACCTCACAAAACTCTGAGACAAAGTGGTACCTGAAGCTTCTGCTTCAAGCTCAGTCCCTTCTTCTTCTTGTAGAGCTAGACTGGTGTCCAGAGTGCCGGTTCCAGCTGGCAGTCCCTTGCCCAGGTGGGTTCTTGTCCCCTGCCGTCCATCTATGGAGTCTACCTACCTACCCATATGCTTTTGACTCTGAACCTCTTGATTTGACAGATGGTTTTAACTTCAAATTACAAATAATCTTCTCTCTGAGTACTATCTCAGTCCCTAACTTATGTTTAACATTTTAGGTAATAGCCTTCTGTTCATCATCTTAGGCAATTTACAGATTTAAACGTATCCTGTGTATGTGTGTGTACATGTACGTAGAGACGTGTGTTCTACTACAAATAACTTCTTACTTCATTATTTTCTCACAGAACATCCTGAAAGAGGAGGGTAGAAAGAGGAAGCCTCCAGTGAACTGAGGTTTCCTCACACTCCTAGCACCATTACACCACACTTGAAGGACTCCATAACCCGACAACTTGTAGAAATGTTGAAGAAGGGTATCCAAGTGCCAGGTGGGTAGCGGAACTAGATTACCTGGAATTGCTCTCCTAAGTCTGAGAATCTGTAACTCTCTGGTAATTAACTTGAGTTGAAATCAGCCTTGAAATGGGACTATTTCCCATCTCTGTCTTTCAGTCACAAGTCATAAATCATCATGGCTGGCTTACTGCGATCAGTGAAGGGGAGGGATTGGGAGAATCAGAACCCAAATGAAGTCATTGATTTATGTTTGGTTGCAGCCAAGATTACAGAAATGAATAAGACATGGTCCTATGCTCAGGAAGTTCATAATCTAGTAGGGGAAACAGAGCCATTCCAGATCATTTTAGAACAATGTGGCAAGTAAAGTGATTTAAAAAAAGATGTATACAAAGTGTCATGGGACCACAGAGGAGGGGCACGCAGTCAACGTGAGCTAAGATGCAGCATTTGGAAATCATCTGGAGGAAGTGATTACTAAAATGGATCTTATGGGGGCTTCCCTGGTGGCACAGTGGTTGAGAGTCCGCCTGCCGATGCAGGGGACACGGGTTCGTGCCCCGGTCCGGGAAGATCCCACATGCCGCGGAGCGGCTGGGCCCATGAGCCATGGCCGCTGAGCGTGCGCGTCCGGAGCCTGTGCTCCGCAACGGGAGAAGCCACAACAGTGAGAGGCCTGCGTAAAAAAAAAAAAAAAAAAAAAACTTGTTAAAATGGATCTTATGGGAATTTCCTGGCAGTCCAGTGGTTAGAGCTCAGCGCTTTCATAGCCGTGGTCCCGGGTTCGATCCCTGGTCGAGGAACTAAGATACTGCAAGCTGTGAGGCACAGCCAAAATATAAAATAAAATAAATAAAATGGATCTTAAAATAAAAATAGGACTTACACTGGCATGTAAAGAGAGACATCAGCACTCTGGTCTTGTGTTGTGTTGTGTTGTGTTGTGTTGTGTGTGGAGGGGGAAATTCTACTTTGGGACAGAGCTGTCAAGACTAGCATGGGTGAGAGATGGGGCTGGAGAGGACACTAGGAGCCAGACCACAAAAGGCTTAAATGCCTCATAAGGGCATCTGGGCTTTACCTGGCTGGCAGGAGGGAGCCATTGTTGAGTCTTAAGCAGGAGAATGACCTGGTCAGATACGTCTTTCAGATAACTCTGGCATGGCTTTGTAGAAAATTTATTTCAGGAGACAAGACAGGAGGCAGGGAGTAGTTAGGAGACTACAGTAGTAAGCCAGAGAGGAGATGATAAGGGCTTGAACCTGAGTGTTAGTAGTTAGGGGAAGAAATTAAGTTGAGAAATATTATTACATGGTGAAATTGGAAGGCTCAAAAGATGGTTGGGCATGGTGCGGGGTGTGTCCAAAAGGGGTGGATTAGGGACAGTTTCCAGGTATCTACCTAGTGTCACTTCCCAAGTGAGGTATTTCTTGGCCACCCTATTAAAACTACATCATCCTTACCAACATTCCCTAACCTCCTTCCCGGCTACGTCTTTCTCTATAGCTCTTATAACACATTATACAATTCTATTACCATCTATTTCCCCCCACTAGACTATATGAGGTTCTTCAGGGCAGAAATTTGGCCTCTTTGTTCACTGAGCAGTCACTGGAACCCACCATGGGCTCAATAAACGTCTGCAGACGGAATGAATGTACAATAGTGGTACTGAGAAGCTGAGAAAAAGAATGCAGGAAGAGGAACAGATTTAGAGAAAAAGTTGAGTTCAGTCTGGGAATTTCTAGACTACTCCAGGCAAGGCTCTGTAGGAAAGATAAAGTTTTACAGAGTCTCAGAATGTTAGATCTGACAGGTGCCCCAAGGACAGTTCTACACAGTTCCTTCATTTGGGGAAGAAAGAAACTGAGATCCAGAAAAGTGATGTGCCTTGTCCATGGCAAGACAAACACTAGCCAGATACTAGCACAGCTGAACTGAATGCCCAGCCTCCAGCTCCCAACTCCAGACCTCTAAGGTTTGTGCCTCACATTGTCTGGTTTCTGCTGATCAGAGAGATACCCAAAAATCGCTTGCCTTTGACCTTCAGCTAGAACTGAACCAAACTGTTAAATGACTGTTTCTTTGGGGCCAACTTGACCAATTACTCCGAGAAAGAAAACTTTGAGCCTGAACCAAAACTTTGAGCCTGAACCAGGCTGAAGATGTAGCAGCTGTGCTAGAACAACAGACAGCTTTGCCTCTATGCCTCATACCAGACAAGGGGCTGCTTGAACCACTTAGTGATCTCATTTTTATTTAATATTTTTAAATGGAAGTATAATTTACACACAGTGAAATGTACAGATAAGAAGTACACAGGTCAATGAATTTTGACAAACATATACACCCCTGTAACCACCACACCAGTAAAGATCTCTCCTGCCTTTCTCAGTCAAAGCCCCTTCCCAGAGGCAACCACTTTTCTGATTTCTATCACTACTTCATATAAAAGAAAAAATGCACTATAGATTCTTCTGTGTCTGGCTCCTTTTACTCATGTCTTTTAGCATCATGTTTGTGTGATTCAGCCATATTACTGCTTCTATCAGTAGTCTTTTCCTACATATTGCTGAATAGTATTCCATTATATAAATATACCACACATTGTTTACCCATTCTCCTATTAATAGATATTTGGGTTATTTCTAATTTCTGGCTATTGTGAATAAAGCTGCTACAAACATTCTTGTTTAAATCTGTTTATGGACATATGTTTTCATTTCTTTTAGGTAAATATCTAGAAATGAGATAGCTGGTTCATAGGGTAGGTACATGTTTAACTTTATACAGAACTGCCAAACTGTTTTCCAAAGTGGTTATATGATTTTACATTCCCACCAGCAACGCATAAGATTTCATTTCCAATTGCTTCATATCTTCACCAATCTGGGTATTGTCAAGCCTTTTCATTTTAGCCACAAGAAGAGTCAAATAAACACAATATATTTTTCAGTTTCTGCCAGCACTTTGGAACATTCTATTATTATGCAGAATTTCATACATTCACTAAAGCATTAGATGTACCCATCACTCAGTTCAATAATTATCAGCTCATGGCCAATCTGTTTTCATCTCCATACACATCTATCCCCTCCTCCCATATTATTTTGAAGCAAATCTCAGACATATCACTTCATCCATAAGTATTTCAGTATGTATCTCTAAAACATAAGGACTCTTTTTAAACCTAAGTAAAATGCTATTACATTTATTTTTAAAACAGTAGTACTTTAATATCATTAAATATTCAGTCAATGTGCAAATTTCTAATTGTCTGAACACTGTCAAAAATTATTTTGTTCAGTTTGTCTGTTCAAACCAGGATCCAAATAAGTATGTATATTACAATCAGCTAATATGTCTTTTGAGTATCTTTCAATTCAAAGGTTCACCCTCCTTTTCTTTTATTCTCTGCAATGTTTTTGTTAAATAAATTGGATTGTTTGTCTTCCAAAATTTCCCACAGATTGGACTTTGCTGATGCATTATTTAACATATTCCTCTGTCCACTGTATTTACTGTAAATTATTCTTTGGATCTAGGAGCTTAATCATATTCCAGTTCAAATTTTTTTTAGCAAAACTACCTCATATTTGAATTGTGTTCTTCCATCAGGAGGCACATAATGTCTGTCTCTCTTTCTTATGTCAACACTGTTGAGGCTCAATGCCTAGATCATTCATTCATTTTGGGATGCAAAATGGTGATATTCCAATTCTATTCTGTCTTCATTTATGTGTTGAGATATTTCCATAAAAAGAAACTTTTTCCATCTACTATTGGTTACCCCGTGGTACAATTAATATTAAAAAAAACAGAATAAATTCTTATTTCCCTTTATTTACCAATTTTTTAAACAATGAATTCTCTAGCATTCTTCAATGATAACCAATTAGTCTGGGACTTTTTCTGTATTATTAGGATGAACTCACATATTTAAACATATTTGGTGTGTTTCAGTCCATTGCACTTACCATTTTTGATGATAATTTTTTTCTGCCAATCAAATTACTTAACCCACTGACAAATACCATTGAAAAGTATTACTATGTTTCAAATGGTTTTTATTTTCAATTTCGTACATGGCTGTCTTTCTAATTCAAATAATTACACAGTATACAGCAGTGTTCTCACCAGCAGCTTTAGAGAGCACCCACTCTGTCCTGGCCTCTTGTGTAAGCTTGTCAAGAAGGAAAGTTCCCCTGTCATGGACTTAGCTTGTGCCATCCTACAATATAGCAGGGACACCCAGAAGGCTACTAGAACTTGGGCAGCAGAGCAGAGAGGTATTTACTACAGCCCTGAACCTGACTGTTTGGGTTCAAATCCTGGCCTACCTGTCAAGCTTGGTGAAGTTACTTTATGTTTTTCTGCCTCATTTTCCCTACGTGTAAAACAGAGAGTAGTAGCAGTACCTCAAAGGGATGTACATAAATCATTATGATGATTAATGAGCTAATAGATGCAAAACACCATTTGCCTGGCATATTGAGCACTCAATAAATGAACAAACTTATTACTGCTCTCATCATTCAAGCTAAACCTGGATTTTCTTTAGAATTCCTAGCCCTACCCATGAGTGGAGGTTTCAGACTCAAATGCCTGCAGGACCCCTCAAAGTCCAGTCTCTACTCAGAAGAAAAACACATCAATTAGTAAGAAGCAGTTGAACTATGACATGCACTAACCTTCATAAGACACAAGAGGGAAAAGAAAGCTATGCTCTCAGTATACAATCCTTATTTGTTTTATCATCTTAACTCATTTTTCTTGGAGCCTCTTGTGTGCCAATTGGAAATATCTACTTTGATAAAGACTTTAAACTTCAGAAAGCACTTTCACCCACATTATCTCGATCCACTTAACAGTCCTGGATAGAGGCAGGGTTTATTATCCCCATTGACAAACAAGGGAGCTGGCAGTGACTTGCCCAAGGTCACAGAGTCAATTACAGGCACAGCAGGAACCAACAGCCAGATTTTCTGCCTCTTTTACAGCAGCTTGAGGCCACCGTGGCCTCCTCTTCTCATCCATTGATTTATTAGTCCAATAGCTATTTATTGAGCATCTATTTATTTGTCAGGCACTCTTCTAGAACTAGCATGCTGTTGATATAGCAGCAGATACAGCAGTGAAGAGGAAAAACTACATGGACAAAAACTCCTGCCTTCGTAGAGTTTACTTTCTAGTGGGAAGAAACCAAAAACAAATCAATGCTATGGAAAAGCAGAAAGCAAAGAAGAATAATAGGGAGTGTAATAGAGTAATAAGGAGGGGTTACAGCTTTAACTAACTGGTCAGGGAAGGCCTTACTGAGGAGGTGACATTTGAGTCAAGTGAGGGAGGTAAGGAAGGAACCTTGCAAATATTTGGAGGAAGAGCTACCAGGCAAAGAGAAGTGGCAAAGGCCCTAACTGGGAGGCAGGCCTAGTATGTTTTATGAACAGCATGGAGGTAACCTTAGCTGCAGTAGAGGCAGCAAGAAAGAGACTAGTGTCAGGACCAAATTGTTTAGGGCTCTGTAAGTAATTGTAAGGCCATTAACTCTTTTTTTTTTTTTTTTTTTGCTGTCCGCGGGCCTCTCACTGTTGCGGCCTCTCCCGCTGCAGAGCACAGGCTCCGGACGCGCAGGCTCAGCGGCCATGGCTCACGGGCCTAGCCACTCCGCGGCGTGTGGGATCTTCCCAGACCGGGGCACGAACCCGTGTCCCCTGCATCGGCAGGCGGACTCTCAACCACTGCGCCACCAGGGAAGCCCAAGGCCATTAACTTTTATCCTGAGTTAGATGGGATGCCATTGGAAGATTATGATATAATCCTTACCAGGAAGTGAAATCAATAATAATATATGATAACCCTAAGATAACCCAGCAATTCCAATCCTAGGTATCATACTCACCAGAAAAGCACAGATATGTGCACCAAGAAACATATACAAGAATGTTCATAGCAGCATTATTCAAAATAGCCAAAGACTGGATATAACTTAAATGTCAAACAACAGAAGGACAGATAAATACACTTTCTTTATGGATGTTACATTTCAATGATGTTTATTAAAGAAATAAGAATAGCATGAACAAATGAAAGGTCTATGATATCTACCCATGCTCAATAATGATTGAGCACCTACTATTACAAGGCACTGTTAGCCACTCTCAGCTTAATTATTGTATTACTTATTATTATTGTACCACATACAGCAGACCCTTGGGGAAGGGGTCTTAGTTCTCTTGATAAAGTGGTAGCAAGTTCATCATTCCGAGAGCAGAGGTCTAATGCTAAGCCCATCCACCCACCTGTGGTCCAATAATCAGGCAATGATGAAGGAAGGCCCTCAAGATAAACATCTCTTCTTAAGAGCTAAGATCTGCAAAACCTACTCAAGCTCTTAACAAATACTTTCAATGAGGCACACCTGAATGGGATGTCTTTATCAGAAAATATAATCAAGAATAGATGATAAAAAAAAGAATAGATGATAAATAAATATAAGGAAATATATGACCTTAATGTACGTTTTTTAAATTTCTAGTTGAGAGTAGGGTAGCTTACAAAAATGTTTCACATTTCCTCAGCTGACTTACAGTCAAATCTTTTTGCCTATTAATAGACCAGCTATCCATCTGGCATTTAAATCCCATCTTCTAGGACAGGGGTCCCCAACGCCCAGCATGGGTCTGCGGCCTGTTAGGAACCGGGTCGCACAGCAGGAGGTGAGCGGCGGGTGAGCCAGCAAAGCTCCATCTGCTGCTCCCCATCACTCCCCATCGCTCCCCATCGCTCACATTACCGCCTGAACCATCCCCCCCATCGCTGGCATTACAGCTTGATCCAACACCCCGCCCCTCGTCTGTGGAAAAATTGTCTTCCACGAAACTGGTCCCTGGTGCCAAAAAGGTTGGGGACCACTGTTCTAGGAGACAGGCTGACAAGGTGAGTTTCTTATATTTTCAACTAACGAATATATAGAACAGGTCATTAAAACCATACCCTCAAAGTCAGACTGTATTAAAGCCAAATTACCTTAAATATGGCATGTTTTAGTGTTATCTTCTACATCTTTCTTTAATGTATTATATGCGAATGTTTGTAGCGGCCCATAAGATGTGTATTACAATGGCAGGAGCATTTGATCCCTAAACCAAGAATAAAGTCACAATAGAACCAAAACTCAGATGGGTAGGGGAAAAAAACAGAAATAACTCTGGAAAATACTCAGGGAAGTAAGAAACCCAGAGCTTAAAGCAAACCATAAAACACAGCTTTCTAATTCTGAGATGATAGTGGTGAACATCTGTTTACCAGTTAAATACAATGCCATTTACGTGAGGGAGTACATTTAATGGACAAAGCATTAAGATCATTGAAGGATGACATGTTTTGTTTGCAGTAATGTGTGACTGCACAGCCTTTCCAACCAGCACTCATGTCCAACATAACTGAGGAGCCCAGTGAGCCCCTCCCATTACATCAAATTCTCTCTGTTCAAAGCCTGTGTCTGGCAAAGAAAACGAAGCTGCCCTGGATGTCCATGTTGTGAGTACCAGAACCACAGAGCAAATGGAAGATTCTCCTTGGAGATATTTTATGTGGAGGAGCCACAGAATCTAAAACCATGAAAACTAATAGTTTAATGACTTTGAGTTTTTATAGTTATTTCAATCATCATTTTAAAAAGATAGAGCCAGAGAGAACTTTTCTAAACACCTTGACTAATAAATCGTCAGTGTTTAAACAACAATTACATTATGAAATGGAAATTAGCTGTCATGATCAAGCCATATGGCTAATATAATTGATTGGTTCATATTTTTAAGAGGATGGAAAGCACAACCCAAAGAATAACTAAATAGCTTTTACAAAATTAACTAGAGATGATAAGTTCTATTTTGCTGGGGTTTTTTATGTGAAGAACAGAGAAAAAAATCTTTGTTATCTCTGATTTTGAATAGAACCCATGAATTTAAAAGTTCAACGATTTGATTAATTAAAAAACCCTTCACACAAAGTGGAAATTTTCACATATATAAATAAAAAAATAGATATATATTTATGTGGGGGAAAGAGACATTAAAATGAGAAGCAATACAAATATTCACTTCTATAGTTGACAGCATGAGAAAAAAATAGTTCTGGGTTTTCTCCCTGTTTTAAAAGTACACTTCAGCATATCTGGAGTAACTCTGCACTTATATAATGTTTGACAGTGTTTTATCTGCAGCCCTCCTCTAATACATGACAATTTCCTACATTGATACTGGAGAAACTAAGATGTGTTTACAGAAAAATATCCCTCGGCTTGATGGGGACCTGTCTTGAATTTTAAAGTGGCAAATGGGCACAGTTGTCCCTTCTCATATGAGTGTCCTGAACCCCTTCCCTGAAACTGGGTTGAACCTTTTCTTCTGTTGAGCTCAACCTGAATGAAAATAAGCTCTAATCAGCCTGTAGTGGAAATGTATGTCTTGTGGGGTCTCTCCTCTTTGCTTAGGTTTTGTTGTGGGGGGGTGGTTATTGTTGGTGTTATTGTTTTTAGTGAATTATTGGCTCTATCCTCCTGGGTTGCCAGTGTAAAATGCTTCAAATAGATTATTTCCTTTAACGTTCACAAAGATCCTTTAAAGAAGCATTATTACTATCATCTCCATTTTACAGATGAGGAGATTAAGAATCAAAGAGTGTAGAATCCACTACATTGTGGAGTGGCAGAGGTCAGAAGACAGATTACTTCTAAGCCCGCATTATTTTCACTGGGCTATCTAGAAAGAGAAATTTGTCCATTGCTATTCTTTGCCCTTGGAAATGGGTTTCTGGAAGGTGGGAGGGGCAAATGTTGCCTTAACTTTTAAGACAGGCAGGGGTGGGGGTGGGAAGGAGGGGTTTCACAACAAACAGGGAGCTGAAAGGCACAAACCTGGGACTTTTTTGTGTGTGTGTCTGTGTTGGGTCTTCACTGCTGCGCATGGGCTTTTCTCTGGTTGCTGCGAGCGGGGGCTACTCTTCATTGCAGTGCGTGGGCTTATTGCGGTGGCTTGTCTTGTTGCGGAGCATGGGCTCTAGAGCACACACTCAGTAGTTGTGGCGCATGGGCTTAGCTGTTCCGCCACCTGTGGGATCTTCCCGGACCAGGGCTCGAACCTATGTACCCTGCATTGGCAGGCGGATTCTTAACCCCTGTGCCACCAGGGAAGACTGCAAACCTAGCCCTTTGAGTTATGGAAGTGGAAAGGAATTTTTCTCAAATCGCTTCAGCCAATGCAGGCCTGGCATTTTTAAGCCCACTGGCCTACTTTTGAGCACCCACTCCTCTGCAGCATTTCATATCCACAGATCCTGAGTCCACTGGGTCTCATCCTGCCTGTGTGTTAGTGTAGGAGAGAGAGGATCTTGGGTTGGAGAGAGAGGATCTTGGGTTTGAGCTGAGATGTGCTTTATGGAATGCCTTCTAAAAGCAAGCCCCACACTACTTTTTGTGTGACATGAAATAACTCGTGAAATCCTTAGGACACCCCCCCCTCTGAGGTAGGACTGTTATTTATCCCCATTATACAGAGAAGGACACAAAGAAAGGTCTAGTAACTTACCCAAGGTCTCAGAGCAAATAAATGATGCAGGTGGAGGCGGGAGCTGCAGACTTGCCCAAGGGGTTCCCCGGGGCCCCTCTCAAGCCCACGCTGTTTCACTAGAGCTCTCCGTAGTGCTGGCCTGGATTTGGTACAAGGATCTTAGCGCCGCCACTAATGGTGGGGCAGAAGGCCGAGGGAGGAAGACGGAGGGGGAGGGGGCGCACCCCAGGGGCAGGCGCTCTTTCGAGGACTTGAGCTTCAATAGTCCAAGTCTTCGTTTACTAATGAACTTTAGAAAAGCAGCTAGACGGAGACCCTGGGCGTCGCCAGAGTCCCAACTTCTACTGACACTTTGCCATGCGGTGGAAGGCGCGGGTGGACGCATCTGCCCGCCCACAAAAACGGAGGCCCTTGGGGCTGTGTGACGTTCAGGTCCGCCCATTAGAAAGCGGTGGCGCATTACAGAAAAACCCCTCCAGTGTCCGGCTCTTTGGAAACGTGAGGCCCCGCTCTCCTTAGAGCAACGTCTGAGGGGCCAACACTTCGCAGAAAATCTCCGGATGTTTCCGGGCATCCCCGGGAAAGCTTTTCTAACCTCCAGTCCCCGTTCACGGGTACCAGGCCTGCGGGGCCAGAGGTTGGCGCGTTTACCACCGGGAAAACGTTGCGGGCGCTCCCCGCCCAGCTCCTCGCGGCGCCAGCCCTGCCCCGGGGCTCCTTTTCGGCCCTGCCTGGGCCGCTGCCGAGACCACATCCTCACTCGGCGCCACTGGCCGATACTGCTCCTCCGACCCTCGCTGCGCAACTGAGTCAGTTGCGAAAGGCGCAAAGTCCAGGGCCGCTCCCAACAAGCCCTCGGCTGCCTCTGAGTACACGGCTGCGGACCCAACCTTGACATTCCCTGGTTGCTACAGGATAGGAGCGCGTCTGTGACCTTCTTTAGCTTCTGCTCCTTCAAAGAAAAAGAGAGACAGAACCGAAGGTGGCTGTGGGACCAGGAGTGACCACTGGGCCAAAACCCCACGTTTCTTTTCCTTTCCTTTGTCTTAAAAAAAAAAAAAAATCCTCTGGCCCTACTAGGCCGCTAACGCCAAAGGACAGAGTTGTGCGAGGGATGGGAAGCCCTCGGTGATTTTCGCCGGCGCCGGGAGTCCGGAAGCTAGTAGAAGCCAGCAGGGACGGACCTTCTTCGCGTCGGGAGCACCAGGGTCGGGCCCCGCGGTCTTGTCCCACTTCCGGGCCTGCGAGGCCGTGGCGAGCCAGGCTCGGCCGGCCGGGAAGGGTAGAGACAATCAGGCAGGGCTCTGCGCGCGCCGGGCGCCTGGCCTCGCCGCTGCCCTCGCGATAATGTGAGACCCTTGCAGCGCGAGCCGGCTCCTGCATCCTGACCCGCGCGCACCAGTTGGAGAATGGCCTCTCAGCAGGGCACCTCGCCACTTTTAGGGCCACGTTTCTGAGGGTCTGGGCCTCTATCTTTTCCCCACTCGCCAGCCGCCTTTGTCCCTCAGCTCTCAGAAACCGCGCGGGCCCCCGCGAGCTGGGGAAAGTTCAGGTTTGCGCAGCAAGTGGAGGGCAGAGGTCAAGAGTTCTGCCGGTCACCCGCCAAAGAGGCGGCAGGGACTCCAGGAACACAAATGAGGCCTGCCACTTCTCAATTTTCAAAGTGTGAAAGTTTCTAATGCACAGAGTTCATCTGGGTTCACTCTCCATGATAAACGCCAGCGACCTACTAAGGGGACGCTTGTAGGTAGGACTTCGTTAAGGCCAACCAGGAGCAAGTCTGACTGCAGGCTTTCAGGAGTCTCCTAAGGAGGTCCCTAAATCCTCCGGGGGAAACTAAGGTTTCACAGAAGATTCCAGAAGCTTAAACCTGCACTTGCCTGGCACAGCTGGTGGCCCCAGCCTCCTGGGTAAGCAGCTCTGCCTCACCTGGAACTCTCCCCATGTCCCACCGGTCCCCTTGGATTACTCGCATTGGGCTCCCCAAGGGCAGACAGTCGGGGTCCGCTTCTGCCGGCTCTCAGGATGCTTCCGAGGCGGGGCGAACAGCGCTAGTCCCAGCTTGGGCCCGCCTACCCCCACCCCGCACCTCGGGCCGGGGTGCTTTAAGAATATCTTCCCTTCGCTTGATGGCACGACCGCCCATCCAGCTGTCGTGTCGCTAGCGCCGGCAGCCCCAAGCCCCTGTAGCCCGCTGGGTCTTGCGCACCCGCCCTGTGCGGTCACCAAGCGCAGCCCCAGTCCTGCCTGTACATTTCAAAATCAGCAATGGAGGCTCCGACGGGAAACAGACGTAAGAGTCTCACACACTTGAGAGTGCCCAATACGGATCTCCAGCCCAGCCGGCCTTCCCTCCTGCCTGCAGGCGCCAGGGATGAGAGGAAAAATAACGACAATGGCTATCACTTACTGAACACTGACTTCGTGCCCAGAAAACTTTAAAAGGCTTTATTTTCTCGAACAAGCCTTCCAACAATCCAAATGAAACAAGTCTAATATTATATCCATTTTACAGAAGAGAAAACTGAGATGCAGAGAGGTTAATAGATCAATTACCTGAGCTCCAGCCGGGAAGAGTCCGACATCACGCTGCTTTAATTTTAGAGAGGATGTGGAGATTGTTGGTAAAGGAGGCAGAATGTGGCCTGCAGGACTCCACTGGGCTCCCTGATCCTTTGGTTCTCCCATGTCACCCAGCAACAAACGAAAGGAAGCATTTCCAGGGACTTTGCTGGGGAGAAGGCCGGGCAAGGGAGGCAGGACTCTGCTGAGGACCTCAGCCTAGTGACAGACTCATCTCATCTCATGTGGATTCTAATCTTGGCTCTGTATGTTTTAGTTGTATAACCTTGGGCAAGTTGCTTAACCACTTTCAGCTTCTGTTTTCTCAGCTATAAAATAGGAATAATAGTTCATAATGCATCCTTGTGAGGATTAAATGAAGTAAAAGACTTACTTTTTCCTCTTGTTTTCCCTTCGGTTTCCTCATGCCTAGCGTGGTGCCCAGGCAGGACACAGTGATGCTCATGATAAGGTTTTTTTCTTCTGTTTTGTTTTTCCGGAAGCAGTGCAGGCTGCACCTAGTGTCTCCCACCCATCCTACTGGTTGCCTGACTCGGCCCAGGCACCAGTAGAAGTAGGTGATCCTTTTTCCTTGACCTTAGGCCTGGACCTGGTAAGGCTCTGGGGCAGAGCATTCCACAGATTGGCTTCAGCCTTGGAAGTTCAAAGAGCAGTGGGCAAGGAAGTGTGGCCAAAGGAGGGATTAAGTCCAGGTCCACAGACTCCCCACTCCTTCCTATTAACGGAAACGACTAACACACAGAACTTACTCCAATGACAGGCCCTACCTAGTCTAGTGTGAGCTTTACACATATTAACTCAATCTTCCCAACAATCCATTACAATAGGACTATCCCTATTCTATGGATGAGAAAATTAAGGCACAAAAAGGACCAGTAACTTGCCTGTGGTCATACCACCAATGAGTGACAGAGGGGGGAATTCAAACCACTAGGCTCTACAACCTCTCACTTTTGGGGAGTATCAGCAGTGGAAGGAGAAGAAGACCCTTGCCAGGGGAGCAGGCCAGTTAGAACCTGAGTCTGCAAGATTCCCCCACAGTGCCCTTAGGTTGGGAGGCTTGCAGGTGACAAGGCCCAGAATAGCTGTCCACCCCCAAACCTTATCCTCCCTTCCCTCCCCCACCCCTGCCCCCAGGAGCCACTCCCCACAAGACCTGGAGCCTGCTGCCTGAGAGACCTATCTTCAGATTGCAGCTCTGTCCAGCCTTATCCCCAGCCCTGGACCTACCTTGGGCCTTAGGGTACCTGAGTCTGATGCTGTCCCCACCTGACCTCAGAGCTACTTCATCATCAATCTGTTACTGTCCTAGGGGACTCTCTGCGTCCAGGTCTTTCAACTCCATGTGCCTAAGTCTCTTTTCTCTGCTTGGAATGCTGGTCAAATTTCTAGGAAACCTCTGTCCTCTACCCCCTCATCCCATTTTCTCTCATCTGGAGACCGCCTGGGACAACAAGACCTGTGCAGTCTCCAGACCATTTCTTTTACATTTCAGGACAGGGAGGGAGTGGGTAGAAGGTTGTTTCTTGATGGATTGAAGGCTGCAGAGAATTTGGGGCTCTGGATGGTGGATGTGGGGAGAACCAGGCCCAGAGGAAAGCCCAGCACCCCTCAACCCCCAGTCCCTTCGAAACCCCCCTCACAGCACCCCAGTTGGGGACCACACCCAACTGAACCCTGAGTGTAAGTTACTGCCTCTGGGGAGCCCCTCCATCCCTTGCCCTCCGATTAAGGGTGACAGTTAAGGCAGATGTTTCCTGACCCAGACTTTACTCGCCACCAACCCCCCCCCAATCCCTCCCATTAGCAGCCCTGGGCACTTCAGGAGCCTTTGGCCCCTTCTCCATCCCCATCATTTATTCATTTGTTCAGTCAACGTTTACTGAGCTTCTGTTCTGTGCAGATCCCAAGCTAAGAACCCAACACTTGCCCTGCCTGGACATCCAAGTCCAAGGGAGGAGAACACAGGAGTCTCTGAGGTGAGGAGAGGAAGAAATCAAAGAAGGTGAGGTGGCAGAGGAGGTAACTCCAGGGTGAATAGGAGTTGGGGGGCCCGAGAAGCTGATTGGGGTGTTCCTAAATGACCCTCTAGACCTAACTTCCACATGGCCTCTCTCTGGACAGCCTGGTGGTCAGGGAGGAGGTGGGTGGGGCTGGGAGCCCCCTGAGCACTTTCCTGAATTGGTCACTTCACTTTCCCCTGGGAGCCTCCTGCAATTGGGCCAGCAGAGCTCTGTCCGCAATGCAATCAGAGGTAGCCTGTCCTGGAGCTGGACAGACGTTGCCTGCCCCTCACAATTCCTGGGCTCAGGCATCTGAGTGGTGGTGATCAACTTTTACAAGGCACCAGCCCCCGCCCCAGGTGACTGGGACAGTCAGCAGGGGGGTGACAAGCCTTGGCGGAATGAATGGGAGGGGGGGTCATACAGCTGAAGGCTAAGTGCAAGCAGTCGCTGCGGAGACTGCAGCCTTGAAGTTTTTTTCCCTTCATTCCGGTCTCATTCGCGTCTCCTAGCTTGGTTCCTCGTTCGAACCCATTTGGAAACCGCAGGAACAACGTTTCCCTAGGTTAGCGCCGGCGGCGGCGAACCACTCGTGGCTCCTCCTCCAGAGGCTCCGTCTCCCTCTCGAGGAGAGTAAGGAGGAGCGAGACCCAGCTGGGCGTCACCCCCCCCCAACCCCTGCAGCAGGTTTGGAGACCCCGCCCCTGTGGAGCTGTCTTCCCCAGCGCTGGGCTTTACTCCCCGCCCCCGGCTGCCCTTGCAGAAACCCCGGGCCACCCTTAGCTGCCTTCTCGCCTGGTCCTCCTGCTCCGTGTGCGAAACGGAGCGGAGAATGTCCGAGTGGGCATCTTCCGGCCGCGGAGTCCCCCGGGCCGAGCGCCCTGCCAGGGCTGAACCTGAGAAAGCAGAAGTTC